>NC_044196.1:25105582-25405582 GCF_900880675.1 Sparus aurata | reverse complement strand
GTTCGCCCCATAAGCAGAGACAACAGTGAGAGACCTATCCCCGACCCGAAAGCGCAGGGAGGCGACCCTCTCATTCACCGGGGTAAACTCCAACACATGGCTGCTGAGCTGGGGAGCTACAAGCAAGCCCACACCAGCTCGCCGCCTCTCACCGCGGGCAACTCCAGAGTAGAGGAGAGTCCAGCCTCTCTCAAGGAGTTGGGTTCCAGAGCCACGACTGCCACCCAAATCACACTGCACCGGTCCCTTCTGAACCCTCCTGTGGGGGGTGAGCCTACTGGAGGGTGGGCCCAAGTCGCTCGTTCGGGCTGAGCCCGGCCGGGTCCCATGGGCAAAGACCCGGCCACCAGGCGCTCACCTGCGAGCCCCAACCCCAGGCCTGGCTCCAGGGTGGGGCCCCGGTGACGCCATTCCGGGCGATGCTTTGGAACCGTTCTTAGTCTGACCTGTCACCTAGGACCTGTTTGCCTTGGGAGACCCTACCAGGGGCATTAAGCCCCGGACAACATAGCTCCTAGGATCATTCAGGTGCTCAAACCCCTCCACCACGATAAGGTACCGGTTCAAGAAGGAGAAAACAAAATGATGAAACTCTTGAAACAAAACCTAACAATCCCTTTTCAAAACTGTTTTTGGCATCAAAACGTTAAACTCATGCACCTTTGAATTACTCTTTCCTAGCAGCAACAACACAATGATGTGCTTTATGCAAAACACAGCTGTATTCAGTACTTTGGATGGTTTTTGTCTCATACAGATTTTCTTTTGTGAAAGATAGATCCACTACAGTTGATCTAGACACATGAAAACATGGACACCTCATCCGCACACTCAACCTCGACTTCCACTGTTATGCTGACGACACCCAGATCTACATTCGCACCAAACCCACCCAAAATCCTCCACTCAACCACATCGTAACCTGCATCTCTGCAATAAAAACATGGCTGTCCCAGAACTTCCTCAAACTCAACAGTGACAAAACAGAGCTCCTCCTCATTGGCACCAAATTCACTCTAAACAAAACTGGACCCATCTCACTTACCATCGACAGCTCGATCATCTTTCCCTCCCCCCTTGCACGCAACCTTGGCGTTATCCTGGACCCCACCCTCTCCTTTGATCCCCATGTCCGCTCCATTGTCAAGACCTCCTACTTCCACCTCCGCCGCATCGCCAAAATCAAACACTGCCTCTCCCCTCCTGCTGCTGAATCCCTCATCCACGCCTTCATCTCCTCACGTCTTGACTACTGCAACTCCCTCCTCACTGGCATCACCTCTCATTCCCTCCATAGACTTCAAACGGTCCAAAACTCTGCTGCTCGCCTCCTCACTCACACCCGGGCCCGTGAACACATCACCCCCGTTCTCTACACCCTTCACTGGCTTCCTATCAAACAACGCATCGACTTCAAAATACTCCTCCTAACCTTCAAAGCTCTCCACCACCTGGCTCCACCCTACCTGTCTGACCTACTTATCCCCCACCGCCCCTCCCGAGCCCTCCGATTCTCCATCTCTCTAACTCTGACTATACCACCATCCAAACTCAAAACCTTCGGGCACAGAGCCTTCTCCAGAACTGCACCCCGACTCTGGAACTCTCTCCCCCAGCCCATCCGTGACTCTCCATCACTTACCACATTTAAATCCCGCCTAAAAACCTACCTCTTCTCACAAGCCTACGATCTCCCCTACCCATAACTACATTCATTCCTGACCTCTCCCCCGATCCCCCCCTCCTTCCAATCCTTCCAATCTCCTCACTCATCAGCCCCCCCACTGCTCTTCAATCCATCCCCCCACCTCTTAACTATTGTTGTACCTGTTTCTGACTGTTTGTCTGTATCAGCATTATCTACTCCATGCCCACCATTGCTTTTGTCTCCCTGTCATGCTTTGTCTTTTGTTATCCTTGTTTGCTACTTGGTGTATTATCTGTGTCTACTACGTGTGTCTGTGTATTACAAGTGTCTGCTATATCTCTGTAAGCGACTTTGGGTCCTTGAAAAGCGCTATACAAATTAAATGAATTATTATTATTATTATTATTAATGGAAACGCTTCAGATTTTTTTTTTTTCCAGGTTTTTGCAAAAGTAAAAAAAAAACAAAAAACACAAAGACATGGTACAACTAGAATGTTCTACAAAACATACTGTTGTAAGGGAATGATTGGAAGACATTTAGGCCATGGATCCTGTCTCCTGTTGGCATTTGGCCACATCACCCCATCCACATCATGTCTTATGTAAAAAACAGTGTGTAGTGTTTTGCGTGTGTGGAGAGTGTGTTGGAGAATTTCAAACACAGTGCAAAGCATTTATTGTGTTTGCAGGGTCGGTGCTTTTGTTTAGGGCATGGTCACCAAAGTTAGAGGTTGTGGTGCTCTGGCCATAGCACCTACTTTTAGTGTTTAAGCATTATGCAAAAACTGTAAAAAAAATAGCGCGTAAGTCGTCACTTGCAACACTCTTATTTTGAAACAAAAGTTATTTGACCTCATCTGAACCTGTTTTTAATTCAGAAAGTCATCATTTTAAATGTCCGTGGCCGTCTAATTCTGATTTGTATCCAATACAGTTCAGGTAATGTCAAATCAGTTCTCAGCAACAATAAAGTGTGACTTTTTATTCTTTTCTGCAGCTATCTAAACCCTCTTTTTATTCCTCTTAGGACTGTGTTCATAATGAAAGCATTCAGTATGATACTTTTACAAGTAGTGTAAGAAATTTTAAATATACAGTTAAGTTAATGTGAGCCTCACCGCTCAATGCTCGTTCAGGAAGGACGGAAGGAGGGGAGTAAGTCGGCGTTTCTAGAGAGAGTTAGGTGTTTATTTTGGGCTTCAGCAGAAAAACGTGGCACAACCATGCTCATATAGCTGCCTGATTACCTGATTCTGTCCAGCTGTTTGATCACTGGCTGAGCCACTCCTCCCTCTCCTCCAGCAGCCGGCGTCTTAACCACACCCCGCTGCCACAGTTACTAACCCCATCGCTTCATTTCTTACACACATTGGATTGGAGGACCTGCTAAACAACTGCCATTACCATCAGCTTGTGCAGTTGTTAGCGTGCTAACCCAAAAAAGGAAAATGGGGTACATTGAAGACCTTAATTCTTCTAACTCACAGCAGCATATGTTAGTATGTTTCAGTTTTAAAGCCTCACGGGATAACCAGTGTGGCTGTAGACCCTTAGGCCTCATTCAGAGCAAAAACACTAGTCCTTTCATTCATTTTAAACGTGGGGAGTGTGTCAAGCTGCAATGATGCGGAAAACAGTGGTTGCTTAAGAACAGAAAAACCTTTGGAGAAACGCAACCCGACATAAGGCTGCGGTGGCTAATCACATAATGTAATGTCATGCAATATAGGTTGACTGTTGAATGAAGAGAAGATGTTATTGGGCCCGAGCAGGTCTCGACAATTTTTTTGGCCCAAATTATTGCATTTTTCATTGCCTGAACATGCCCCAAAACTCACCAAACTTGGAATATAGGTCACATCTGCCGAAAAATGTTATAATCTATTGTCATTTTGAATTTCCACCACTAGGTGCGTTTTGCCTTATAACTCCCCTATACTTTATCGCACATTCAAAAACCTTACGCGTTCCCTGAATTGTGCTGACTCTCATGATATAGGCCAGGCCCATTTCCGCCTGTCTTTTTTTTTTTTTCAGAATTTTGTAAAATGTGAAAGTATCTCAAAATATTGAGATACTATCTCAATGTATTGACTTAGTATTTCAAAATAATGAGAAAGCATCTCAGAATAATGACTGAGTATCTCAAAATATTTACTTAATATCTCAAAATAATTAGATAGTACCTCAATATATTGACTTAAGCCTAGCATCATGAATTCCTGTATACTAGCTAGCTGTCATTGCTAAGCAAAGAGGTAGACAGGCAGAGTTTTGGAACCACCAAGCCAAACGTAGATGTAAGCTTAAGGTATTGTGAATTAATACTAGTATGAGTTTTCAACAGGTAGATAGCCTACTTTAATTACGATAGACATACATATATAAAGGAATTGATTTGGTGAAGCTGTTTATATATTTATATCGGACCAATGCTATTTTAGCATTTAGCAATATGACGTGTGTCTGCCTGGTGTCGTTTTGCGGCAGTGAATGAAAGAAACACACTGAATAGCCGTACTGTACTCTGGCGCCGCCTTTTTATTTATTCTTCTTACTTAGCCGTGATTGCTCCTCTCGCAACCGGAGTTTGAAAGTACGGTGCCCAACTGACTCTTAAAGCTTTTGCTGAAAACGAGCGACACGCTGCATTAACTTACTACAACTTTTTACAGCTGTCTCCCAGCATAATATGTTTAGATGGGTCCAGTATTATTATAGTATTATAATATTATATAATAATAGTCCAAGTGTGGACAGCTGTCAACAACAAACTGCACAGCTAACCCCCATTAACGTTAATGGATTAATTAATGGATTAATGATGACAGCTCAAAACACAGGTCAGCATAAATGTGAACTTGCTAGCATTCAGTAGCGAGCGAGCTGAAAAATAAAATGTGCATTGACAAAGTAATGTTATATCGGTCCCTCTGTGAAAGCCTCGTTCAAGCTTGCAAAGGTCCTGTTTAGCACATCCATAGGCTACTCCGATGCTCAACAGATTGCAGTTCTGATCTGACTTCTTCATAACTGCTCTAGTTTTATAATGAACAAACGTAACCTCAGTGTGCCTCAAGAAGTCAGACATGTCAGCAAATGTGACTCTGGTGGTTCTGGATAAAAATAAATTGCTGTATTAATTACAGTTTTCCTCAATTATGAAATCATTAATTCTGAAACGTATCTTTACCATGTGATATGCTACTTTGTTAACAAACAAATATTAATGGGACCACAACAAATAAACAACAACAACAATTTTTAAATTGAGTGATAATAGTGATCCTGACCAAGTATACTTTACCTTACAGTAAAGTATACTTCAGTAGTTCATACTATCCTGGAAAACCTAAAGCATTTCATAATAGGACTGACTAGAGTATTAGTTTTACAGTCCAAATGCAAAGTTATAATGGCTTCTTCTCTTGCAAAATTGTAGCTCATTTGTTGCCCAAGACTCATGTTGTGTATATGGATGTATGATGATAGGCTACAATAAATTTCCTTGTAATGCATACAAACAGGGTGGATGACCTATACGACTCTGGAGCATGAGAAGGTACCTAACTGCAGAAGCAGAATATTTCAGTCAAAGACCTGCACTTTTTGTATTACTTTTCATTGCTTCTGATTTTTTCTTAAAAACATAAACTTTCTTGTAGACTTATCAAATCAGGAATGATTTTTTTTTTTTTTTTTTTTAAACAAGTCCATTTTCTTCTTTTAGATTGATGCCGCAGTAGTCACTTACCACGTCTGCTTTCTCTGTAATACGTCCCGCGATGATAATCCAGTCGAGCCCAGGTAACTACGGCACTGCCTGAGGTGCGCACACTGTGTCACTCCGACCAGTGGTTTACTGAAGAAAGTAGTTCCAAGTGTTTGCTTCACGTCTCGTAACGTTCCATTATTATCTCATAGCGTGGTGAATGTGCAGGTCACAACTTGTCCACCACAGCGTTTTGGAGTTTTTTGGTTGTGTATTTGCTGAGTTTGATGAGGGAAACCAAGAAATTCCATTAGCCTCCGTAGCTGCGCTGCTCGGTCCTCGGCTCCGCCGATCTAAAAGCAGCTTAGACCGACAATTAAAGGTAACGAACCTACTGCTATGACTAGAGGGATCATGGCAATGGGCCAATTTTCAAAAATGTTGAACTATCCCTTTAAAGCAAAACTGTCCAAAAAAAAACAACCTTGAGATGAAGGAGGCAGCAACAAAAACCAAGGGAAGCATTCCCCACCGACTCAGAAAAAAAATGCTCTGAAGACAGTGAGAAAAATAGAAATAGGATGGATGCATTATGATGATGAAAAAGGGGCAAGCAAATGAGGGCCAAAAACGGGGAGGGGAAACAAGAAAAATCAACATTTCAAAGGATGCTCAGAAAAGGGATTTGATACAGGAACAGCCTGTTCTTTCCAGAAATAGTCTTGGGCCCTTAACAGATTTTGAGTTAGATCCCAGAAATTAGGTGACAGTTGACGATGTAATCAGTCGGAAAATTGTACACTGATACACTATCTCGCTTATTACACGGTCACTTGCCAACACGAAAAAAAAAAAAAAAAAAAACTTGACAAAGTGTGTCTTTTTACAATTTATTTGTTACCGTTCATTGTGTTTTTCAGCAGAGAAATATAGTTTGCCAAACCGACGCCGTTTTGCTTCTCCCTCTTCACTGCGTTCCTCTCTTTTTCTTTTCTTGACCGGCAGTGTTGGTCACGTTACTTTTAAATAGTTACTAGTTACTTCTCCCAAAAAGTAACTGAATTACTCCAATATAAAAGTAATTAGTTACCAGGAAAAGTAACTCTTGCGTTACTTTCTTTTCTTCCCCTTTTGAGCTCGGCATTGATTTTAATGTACTCTGCATCTATGTATTTAAAAAATGTCTTTCTGCATGGCGGACTGGCACCTGCTCTCCCTGGTATTTAGCCAATGAAGGAGTCCGGGTCAGCTGTTGATAACGGGTGCATGTTCTCAACAACATACCTGCCTATCATTGCATTCAGTTCAGTCTGTGTCACAAGTTTTAGTGAAGCTGGAGCAGAAACATCCAGCTTTAGCTGCTCGGATGGCTTCGTGTCCTTCTGTGTTAGCGGAGCTCGCGTTAGCCACACCTGCTATCATCATCAACAGTGGCCACTAGTGTTGTAGAAGTGTGTGCAGTTGAGAGATGCTTCATTAGATTAGAGTTGCTTAAAATGGACGTGGACAAAGGAGATTAAAGTAGTGTCTGTACTTCCACTTTGAAAACGTTAACTTTACGTCCGGACTTGCCATTGCTGCAGTGTAAACCGAACATTGCCACTGATTGGCTTAAGAACTCTCACTCAACGTTAGAGAGCCAATTATCATCATCAATTATGCGGTTGTCTCGCCCCTCCCTCCTTCCTTACCGGAGAAAAAAAAAACAGCTCTGCAGCTCCGGTGGCTGAGAGCCGAGTCGGATGACAACAGCTTCAATGACAAACTTCAATTTGTAACGCGCCACATTTTATAGTCGGTAACGGTAACTGCGTTGTAACGATGGAAATAATAATTAGTTCGATTACCCGTTACTGAAAAAAGTAACGCCGTTAGTAACACCGTTTATTCTAACGCCGTTATTCCCAACAGACATATTTTTATCTTCATTTGATCCGCTGGCTGCAAGAAATTCTGAGACCCATAAAGATTGGGAATTGCATAGATCATTGAAGGGCGGCCATTTGGAGCCCAAGGATTGTTGGTTGTTCTTATGCGATGATCATTCCAGACAGTAACAACTTCATCAAGCTCCTCCTATAGAAAAAGAGTGAAATGGTTGTGTGAAAATAATCCGTGTTTATGTCGTTATATCTCATAGTTACATTTGTGTTGATAAACAATATTTTGAGGATAACATACCTGTATGGTATTTAGGAAGCAAAACTGGATCAGTGATTTTTCAATGAAGCTGTCAACAAAATAGCCATCTGCTTTCAGCTGGTCCAATTGATCCATTCAAAACTGGATGCATTCACTTCTCAAGGTGCACCAACAGCATTCAATCCTTTGATAGCCAGTACTTGGACCTATAGTGACACACTCCGTACCATTGTCACCCTCACTGTTGTGCAGAAACTTTTGCATCACTGCAACATGTGTGTTCTCAGTACTGAGATCTAAGCTGACTTTTTGTGGACATCCATTGTTATCGGTCACAGCACCTATAAAGTAACCTGCGATAATACGAGGGTCACTGTTGGTTTTTGTATGCTTCTAGCCACCTTATTTTTCTTGAGAAGCCATCTACGCAACCACTGATAAATAATAATAAATGCCATATGGCTTTAATTTATCGTAACCATCTATATGCCGTACATAGTTTGGCCCTCGACTGATATACATCCGCCGTCTTAAACAGTTGCGTGCACACAGATCCACCCCATTTCTGTCCATCAGTCGCATCAATTGACGCACAGTTTCTCTGTTGGTAACTATCCCGGCCAGCCAACATTTCTGGTGCGTCCATCTGTATCCATGCTGTTTGCTAGATGGTTGTAGCTGTTGGTCAATGAAGGATGCCACTTCAGCTTCATCTGTCTTATTTCGTCTCTGCCAAAGCTGGTTTCTTTGTAGCTTTCTCTTTAGAGTATGAAGGCTTAGTTTAATATTATGTGATTCCTCCAAGAGCACAAAATGTCACGATTTGTTAATCCACGTCTAAAGTAGTCTTCAATGGTGGTATCCATTTAGGTCTGCTAAGCCTTGTCTCACCCACTTGCTTCTGTTGCTTTGGCGCATATGAGGAAACAAGACATAGGCCTAAGTCAATATATTGAGATACTAAGTCAATATATTGACATACTAAGTCAATGTATTGAGATACCAAGTTATTATTTTGAGACACTAAGTTAATATTGAGATACTAAATCAATAGTTTTAGATACTATCTCATTATTTTTGAGATACTATGTCAATATTTTGAGATACTATGTCAATATATTGAGATACTAACCTCGAATTTCCACTGGATACGTGTCCGCTGCGTTACAGCTCCGATCTGGTTTTGCTTCACCGTCAGCCATCCGGCAACCCCTACCGGTTGCGTTTTGAGTCCGCCACGGCGGAGTACAGTAGACAGCTGGCGTTGCGAGGCCAAGAAGTTCCCGTGATAATCACATGATCACTTGCGACTGCAGTTATAGGTCTGTGTTATAAAAACAACAACAGGAAGTGTTCACGACCGAGGGATTAGCAGAGGAGCTTGTGTTTGTCTCTTTTTTGAGTGTTTTATTTTGAAAAGTAACCAGATGTTATATTGTTATTTTGGTGCTTAACTTCCTGTCTGCTCTGTGCTAAATTAAGCTGAATTGCTGCATCGTGCTCCGGCATCCGGCAGAAATAAACGTCCTGCATATCTGTTCCGGAGGGCTCCCGACTGCCGGAGCTGGGACGGAGCAGATAAGCAGCACAGCGGATCTGGTGGAAATTAACAAAGAGACTAAAGTGAAATGTATTGGCTCCGCTGGCGTTTCGGAGATTTAACGCAGTGGACACGTATCCAGTGGAAACTAGGGGTGAGTCATTATTTTGAGATACTATCTTATTAGTTTGACATACAATGTTAATATTTAATTAATACACTAGCGGTCATGGGCTTCCATACAAATCAAAGAATCTGGAATCTGGAATCACAGGTGGCAGGCCAATGTGTGTGAGAGGGGAAGGGAATGGGTCATGGCAATGTAAGTGGTTGTGTGGAGGGGGAGGGGTCCAAAAGTTGTTCCAAACACAGAAGGAGAAGGTTTCACTTTCAACGAACAATGGCGAAAAGAACTGTTGACGCTTACTCAGTGATTCCTCCAAATACGTGTCCGCTGCGTTACGGCTCCGCCATGCCTGCCATTACACTAGGTCTGGCTCCGTCCCAGCTCCAGCAGTCCGAAGCCCTCTGGAACAGATACGCAGGACTTCTATTGCGGCAGATGCCGGAACACGACGCAGCAGTTCAGCTGAATTTAGCACAAAGCAGACAGGAAGTCACGCACCGACCAATATAACATCCGCTTACTTTTCAAAATAAAACACAACTGAACTGCACATTTTGCAGTTGATACCCGCAACATGTGGGGAACACAAATTTGAAAGTAATGCTGGCACTACACAGTTAAAACATAACACATTGGTCAAACACAGTGTTAGTCTAAGGCATAAAATATGCCGTGACCTGTACTCCAATGAAAATGCAACTCCCCTGTCAGTTGTATTTAGAAGACAAGAGGGGCCACTGTGTTTCCTAGTAAAAAAAGTTAGTCTGGAGCACTGCCGTCCATAATAGTTCAGAGAAGGGGATAGAAGCAAAGTAAAGATGGAGGACAGCTTGTTCACTTCTAAGTGGAAGGGGACTGCTGCTGAAAGAGGCCCGGCTCTGCTGCCTCACCAGTATCACCATGTGGAGTGCAGGGCAAAGCATGAATGAATTGATTGTCATCCATCATGGAAATTTGACTTTGAAGCAACTGAAGATTTTCACTGAAAGCACTCATCTGCATGGCCCGTATCATTTGGATTTCATCTCTGAGCAAGAAGCCTTTCAGGGAAACAAGAAGCCCCAAACCCCCAGACAATCAGGGAGAGATTGCATAATGCTCATTTGGCAGCTGGCTGGGACATTTGGCTCCTCTTTAACCTACAGAAAAAGAAAAATCAGCAAGGATTTGCACTAATCCTCTAAGCCCTATGCTTTCTCTCCCCCTGTCAACTGGAAGACAAATGTGATTGCAGGCATTCGGACCCCCTGATTGAGCCAAGCCCCGCTCCCCCTCAGAATATATTAATTGTGAAATTGATAGCAAGCTTGTGACTTGTTGGCTGAAGGGCTTTCCCATCGGCCTGCCCGGTTAGAGATCCTGCCTGAGGTCTGAGCCAAGACAGCCAATGAGAGACAGTTGGATCACAAACTGCCCGGTTATTCCCTGCTGCCTCATGGTCTATCTATCTTTCTGAACATTTTCCAAAATCTTCATGTTATTACACTGAATTTTCTAGAGAGATGACCACAGCTGTAACGATTTTTTTTATTTTTTATTTAACCTTTATTTAACCAGATAAAAGCCCATTGAGATCAGGATCTCTTTCGCAAGGGTGATCTGGCCAAAAAGGTCAGCAGCACGAGACATAACAGCAGTACACGTCAATGCAGATTACAAAGAGTAACAGATAGAATAAAACATACAATTTTAGAGATGCAACAGTAGCACAACAAACAAATAATTTAGGATTTTAAACACAGGCACTGTTCAATAAGTTTCCGCTGCCTGTCTTTCAGGATAGAGCGGAAGGCTCCAAGTGAAATTAGTTTAGAGAGTTTCAGCTCAGTCTGTAAAGTATTCCATGCCAAAGGGCCGGCAAAGATGAATGCTCTTTTCCCAAATTCGGTCCTTACCCGGGGAACAGATAAAACGAGGGTTGAACAGGAACGCAAAGCATAACAACTGCTTGTTTTCTGCAATAAGACACACAAATAAGAAGGTATCAAGCCTAAGAGAGCCTTATAAATTAAGGTCAGCCAATGTGCATATCTACATGCACTCAGAGAAGGCAAGTTCGATTTCAAGTACAATTCACAATGGTGGGTGAGGCGACTACACCCTGTGACAAATCTCAGTGCCGTATGAAAAACAGTATCCAAAGACTTTGCTCTTTGTCTGTCTGTTATAACTGTATAAGGACCTGAATTCTGTGTTTTTTCATCACTCTTTATTTACTCAATTTCAACAAAGAGATAAAGCCATAGAACAATAGTCAGAGAGAGCAAGATAGAAATTTGAATATATTCAAACAAGTCAGTCAGTTAAAATCAAAGGCAAACATCTTATTCCTGTGTGAAATCTCAACCAAATGTCTTGGGTTACAGTAGTGGATACTTTTTTAACAACACTATAAAGCTAACACTGCCAACAATTTTGATAATCCGTTAATCATGTCATTGACAGAAGTACCATCAAATTTGGGCTTTTGGCGGTTGATGGGACAAGACAAAGCATGTAAAGTGTGAAGTCATAATGACACAGCATTACATTATAAGATTACTAGTGTTTTGCACAGATACACACTGTAAAAACAGCACTGAGCTGATGTGGTAAATGGTGATCAGGGTAGGTAAGGAGATAAGGCTTGGCTCAGCATTATCAGATTATCTGCATTATCTTCACTCAACTTCTTTTTGTCAATTTTTATATAATGGTTTATATTTCACTGTATTAAGGATTACATTTGTATATAACTAAGGGCTTGAGCTGGCAAGCACTGGAGGAAACAGCTGCAGGCAGAGCCTTGACCTTCTGGAGGAATTACCACCCTGAGTAAAGGAGAGCACAGAGTTTAAGCCGCAGAGCTATTGAAAATCACTGTAAGCACTGTAATTCTTTGCACTGTTATTTGACTGATGAATGGAGGGGAAATGTACTTTATGAACGCACTGAGAGGAGGTTGGGAAAACCCATAACTGTAGGATAACAGGAAGATTACGACTCTTTGCTAGGTGCTGATTTTAGTCAAAGGCTAAACTGAACACAAAAACGTTTGCTTGTCTTTCAGTGGAGCAACTGTTAACTTATGAGCCTATCTTATCTTACAGTAAGCTAGGCTTGTTTGAGTAACCAGGCTTCATTCGGCTTGCCTCAGCTCCACCTCTTTGCTCATTTTTTAATGAGCCAAATTGAGTTTCATATTGGCTCTTGACAAAACCGATTGTCGACGTAACTATGGCTCTGTCCACTATTGACAGTCAATGGTCAGTCCTGAGCCTTTCTTAACCATCTATTCAACATATGCTAGGGACTTTGTTAGCAGTGATTCTTTGATAGTACAGCAGGGATTAGGACAAGCACGTCATTGCTTTAAGACATACCTACAAGCAGGTAGCTACTTTGTGATTGAAATACAAAACCTTGGCCACGCCGGGGCTGCCATGGCAAGACAAACCAGGCAGAGTTAGACAGGCACATGTTATGGAAAAATGGCATAATGCTACATAGATTTTCTTGGCCCTGTCAGTCTGCTGGACAACCAAAGGTACTACTGGCTTTTGTGTTGTTTTGCAATTGTACATAGTCCAATCATTCAGTGCCAAGAATAATTCATGGCTATTCTGTTCACATGCTTAAGTCATTAATTTACATTTATTTTATTATAAAAGGAAAGCGGAAGTACCTTGAGTAAAATGTTAAAATAAAGTGTATATGAATAATGTTGCTGTACACATCAGATTCATTATTAAAGAACATGTTTTAAGTAATCGTTTTTTCTTTGTTTTTGAATATCAAGAAATATTGTATTGTGGACTATTTATCATGGTGAAATCGTACCATGAGTTTTTGGTATTGTTGCATCCCTAATAGAGATGCACCGATCGATCGGCAACTGGTCGCAATCGGCCGATAATGCCCCAGGGTTCTCCCCAGACGGTGGAACAGTGGCGCTGCGCCGCTATACCGCTAGGTCAGCGCCGTTATACACCGCGCGTAACGGTGACGAGCGTCCGTCCGTCCGCCCGCAGGTTGACGGCTAGGAGCTCCCGGCTGACGGCGATGAGTGTCCGTCCGTCCCCCAGCTGACGGAGTTGATGACCGTCTGTCTGTCCGTCCGTGTCGAGCGGTTCGCGCAGGTGGTGTCTCATCATCACGATGATCTCACGTGAAAGCCTCTCAAACAGCAGCAGCGTCTGAAAACAGAAGAACGAAACTTACAGCACATGTGCGAAAGCGAGCACAGCTGGTTTTGACATGATACGTAACTGACTTATGTGGTAGGATTTAGTTCGGTAAAGTTGGAAATATATTCACAGATTCGAACTTCCCGGATCAATAACTCATAAGTGAAACCTTGTTAAAACACAAATGACGGCTCTTTTCTACCGTAGTAAGGAAGACAACGAGCTACAACCGTATGTTAATCAAAACGAGTGTCTGGACATTAACTCTGGTCTGTATGGTCAGCCGGCTGTGAGACGAGGGCGCAGGGACCGTCTACAAAGTGCAGCACTGAAAAGAGAAACTACAAAAAATTCAATAACTTCACTATTATTCAGAGTGTAGTGTCACTAAAATCACTCCACACATCAGTGGTCTCCTGTTGGTTATTCTACAATTTTTTGTTTGGAAAAAATGTGCTTTGCCATAATTTTGGGGAATTTCTATTTGGGAGAAATATTCAATAACACTAATATTCAGTGAGGTGTCACAAAACCCACCTCACCCTAACCCTACTTAACAAAAACTACTTTCTAATGTAACTTTAACTTGATTTTGGTATATAAAAAATGTTTTTAATACACAATCCATGTCTTATTATAAATTAGGATGTTTTGGTGTCAGTCTGAAAGGTAAATCAGAACATTTTACCCAGTGGCCTTTGTGCCCTGTCGTGGCCTTGGTGCCCCTGAAAAAAAAAAGCAGGCATTTGCAGGCCAAATGGACTTGCCCCTAAAATGAGGAAATTCCCACCCTGACTGCATGCATTCCCACTAGTAAGCTACAGTTACTCTATGTAACCTGAGTCCAAGTTGTCTCTAAAAGAGTCTCTAGAGTGTGAAATATTGCACATTGCCTCAGCCTGCAATAAAACGGTGGTCAATTCATGATACTTTCTCATCTCCTAATTGTTTTACTTAATAATACAATGTCAATGTTGTGTAAGAAGAATCATTAATTAAATATATGAAAGTTACACAAGACAACAATATAGAAGAATTTATGGATCTGACGCTGTGATCGGTGATCGGCAATATCGGGATTGGCAGATACTGCTTTCGGTGATCGGTGATCGGTGATCGGCCCCAAAAATCCTGATCGGTGCATCTCTAATCCCTAATGCATACAGTCATTCTTAAATCTTGATGATGCTAATCACACTGTAGGGAACAGAAGAAGGGTTAATCTTGGGTTAAAAAACTTGATGATGGCAAAAATAGTTACAAAATGAATATCCTAAAGTGGACTGTGGTGAAAGATGGTATTGGCTTACAGAGGGCCCCCCATCCAATGCCTTGTGAATAGACACATTTGATGTAAATGATTGATTATATGGAATCACATCAACTCAATATGAGGATAAACTGCCTTAGTCAACATTCATGTCAACTATAAAACAACAAACATTGACTTGGCATGAAGCCTGGGCAACCATATTTAATTAAAAGTGATCGTCCTTTGTGTTTATGTATGCACTCCTCAGATTCCTATGCAAATTCCTTGATCAAGGGATGATTAAAACACTATATCGACATCTTACTAACTGCTTTCTTTCATTATCATTACAGCTATATTACTGACAGTATGGAGCCAATAAAACAGTTATGGTATGAGCCAGTGTTCTACCTTAACATGATGTAAAATGACAGTAACCCTTGACAAGCCATCTCTACTTTAGATTATTGTATATGTCAAGTCAAAAGTTCAGGTCGGCTCATGTCTGTGTGTGAAGTGACCTGCTACATCTGCAGTCTATTAAGGCTTCAGCACTACACCTTGGCCTATAAATCTCTGTTTTCTTAATATTCTCCAGTATGTCTGGCTTGGGACTGTAGAACAGTCCCTACTCTTGATGGCTAGATCCAACTCTCTGCTGACTGCTAAATATAGGTAGGGGCGGGAGGTTGAGGGTGAGGTGAAGGAGGTTGAAAGAAAATAGAAAACAATTTTAAAGGTCCCATATTATACTGTTTTTCATCAATTTCACACAGCTGTCAGAGGTCCAACAACTCTGTATTCGATATGCATTGCCCCAAACCCATCCGTGGTCCTGAATTTCAGCTGTTTAAAGTTGCTCTACTGAGCTCTACTGAGAGCAGGCTGTTTCTGTGCCTGCACCTTTAAATACTAATGAGCTCCGTCTGTCACTGCCTACTCGGGGAGCCTTGCCTGCAACACATCGCTTTCAGGAAGACGATGCCTGTTACACACGTGGTAGCATGCGCTAATATTTTATGGTGAATATATACATATATGTATCGCTATGGCTGACAAGATTTTTACGTTCAACCATACCAGTTTGACCCAGAATCGGACCCAGAAGGAGGCTCCTGAAGAAGTACAGACTCTGCGGCTGCAGCAGGACATTTCTGAATGGTTAGTGTGTCTGAATAATGTCACTTTGTTCGTATGTGTTGTTACAGTTACTACCATGTAGCTAATGGCTAACAGTTAGCGAAAGCTGTGTTTGTATCTGACACAGTCTCCAAACTCTTGGACTCTGTTTGCACAGTCTGTCTCCAGTCTGCACATGCTTCCAGACGTTTTAATGTGACAACCAAGCTCCATCGTAATATTATTAACATTAAACTCGCTTCAAACGCCATTGCATAGCGGACCAAAGCAGAGCTAACTAGTTAGCCAATTTACAGCTGACTTCACCATACTCGTAGGCGACTGTACTACCAAAATGTGCCGACACTTACCTGTGGTTCGGGTGCAGCTGCTGGGTCCAGGATGATTGGGACTGATCCTTTTACGAGGGTCAGTGTCGAAGCAAAGCCAGCTTTGTACTGACCCTCGTTACTGAAGCAGCCAGATGTGAAGTGGCTACACATACAAGCTGACACGAACTGCAGCCGGCACTTTGTCGTTAAAAAATAATACGCAACCACTGTCCCTTTCGTTGTTCTGTAGCTGGTACAAAATAAAGGCACTGATGTTGATTTATACAACCAACAACAGAGCAATTTGCATGTCTAGCTCTGAGCGACGACATTGCAAAAAAACTGCTAGCTTACCGTTGGACACACCAAACTTTACCTCGGGGATGGACGCTCCACTCTTGGATATCTCCTATCACCGTGCAGAGGAGGCCGGCTTATGATAATGACTCCTTTCGTCACGTAACGAAAGCAGCTTAATCTGAACAGCTTGTTGGAGCGCTGTTTTACAGGTGGGTGGGCTACAGAGAAGGTGCAGGACTCGCTTGTTTTCCTCATTCTGGGCGTTGGCAGGCTCATAGAAGACCAAATTATATATGTAGAGACCAGAGAAAACGTGTTTTTCATAATATGGGACCTTTAAAAATGCATTGCATGTGGGAGAAGCAGGAGCTGGAACAGAGGTGTTTGAAGATAGACACTTGAGCTGAGGATGTGGAAAGCTAGAGATACAGGCTCACATATTTAGCCTCATTAATGATTTGATTCTATACCATTCATCCAATTCCAAGTTATGATTAATGTTAAACTCATGGTGGTGGAATCAGCTGATTACATCCATTTTCTGCCACTTGGTATAAATGGCATAGAACTCTTTTAATGGTTTCATGATATAAGTAAAATATTAAGACTAGGGATGTCTTGATCAGGTTTTTTATTTTTTTGTCGATCCCAGTCGAGTCATTTAATATTTAGTCTCTGCCAATACCGACTCCCGATCCGATACTAAGCCCTAATTAATATTTTCCTAAATAATACAGCTGCATTAAGAAAAAAATACTTGCATCCAAGCTGTTCCTTAAAATTTTTTTTTATTTTGTTGAAACAAGGTATATACTTTGATATGGCTCTTTCTTATTCTGCATATGCTATTGCAACATTGGCCTGTCTCGAGGATATTTCTCTTTTCCTTTTGAAAGTATCCGCAAGTGTGTGTTACTTCGCATCTTTGCTTGTATTGCTTGAGTGAACTCATTGTATTACTTTGAGTATTTTTTCGTTTTTATGTGCCTTATCAAATTATCCTTGTCTAGTATATGTACTTTGTTTTTTGTTGCTGCAGTACATCCCAATTCTTCCCAAAGCGATCAGCAAAGCAAGTGTTGAAATGCTACACTAGTAGCTTGACTAATATTTAGCTTTAGTGAAGATCTGAAATAGTTGAATATTAGCTTGATAAACAGATTTTTTTTGTCTCAAAAACTGTGGCCTCATTACCAGTTTCCAAATTTAGATTTTTCAGAGTTTAAGTTTTTATTTGGCTGTATTGGGTTCAGATCATACATTGACTCGAATCACGTTGGATCTTTTGAGATGTTTGAGTCATAACTAATGCATCAATTAAATTTGCTGGTTGTCAGGAAGGAGTGAATACCATAATCTGAGGACCGTAATTAGGAGCTATTTCTGACACCCCCTCTACTGCTGTACTGAAGCAACATCACTGGCTTGAACATGTTTGTCCACACTTCCTAATTCTGAAAGGCTGTTGATCGAACATGAAACAGTGGCGTTGATTGAAGTGTTGTAGTAGTCGCTGCTCGTTAGTTATTCTTAAAATTATTATTACTGTAAATCCTGCACCTTATCCAATTGCACCTTATATTCCACTTACCCTTTCTCTTCAATACCTCAGTATTTTATTTTATTTACCTCAGTATTTTAACTGCTTATGCATTTTATCGTATATAGTATTTAATTTTTTGTATGTTGTATATCGTACTTTATTGTTTCAATATTTGCCCTTATATTTTGATTGGTTATGATAACCTAATTTCTATCTATCTATCTATCTATCTATCTATCTATCTATTTCCGCTTATAGACACATGTTATTGTATACATATAAACACCAACATGTAGTGCATTTTCTGATTTTGCGTCGGGTTGAATGTGAACAGCAGTAACAAGATGGTGATGATAATATGGTTGGCATCTTTACATTATAAGGTCAACATCAGGTGAACACTGTCCCTCAACTTTGACTGTGTTTGACCACCAAGCATCAATGACAGAAACACAGAATCCAACTCTCTGTGTCCTGTCCTCTGTCAGCTCATAACACAATCTGGCACTCAAGTGCAACAGCCTTATAAGGGATGTTTTGGTGGAGACAGCTCAGTTTTCATATGGCTCTTTCTTATTCTGCATATGCTATTGCAACATTGGCCTACCACCTTCCTTGTGTTAACAGGTGAGTCTGTGACGCTGCACTGTGACAGCAGACCCTCATGTACAGCCAGCTGAAGTGTGTGTGCGGCGCAACCCATGCTAGGTACCTCCATATCATCATTCATTTTTTCATATTCCTTATGTTGTCACGTAAAATGACATCGACCCATTGCTTGTCTATTTCTCATGCATTCAGCATCTCCTCAATTGCCTGTTTTACATGCTCGGCTGTATGAGAGGCTGTATGGGTCCACATTCAAAATTGCTGATCCCGATCATGAAAAAAATGCCCATATTGCCCCTGATCCTCATCCCAATTTGATACAGCATTTAAAAAAAACAAAAACACTCAAACGAGTTCACTCAAGCATTACAGGCAGAGGCACCAAAGCAGCAAACACTCACGGATACTTACAGAGAAGGTAACTGAATGAATCGCTCTGGATAACCAGCTCAGCTCTGTGGTAGCGAATCAGGGTTTTCTTCTTCACCTGGAGTTTTTGAATTCCCGGTATGCACTACCATCTCGGCATAACATTATATTGACTCCACTTTAGAGTTACAACGTGCCATTATGTGCACTATTTTCGCGGGTCTCACACAGCAGAGCATGTAAAACAGGCAATCAAGGAGATGCTTAATGCGCGTGAAAGAGACAAGCAACGCATACACATCATTTAACATGACAACGAAAGGAATATGGAAAAAACATGGATGAAATGGTGGTACCAAGCGTGGGATGCGTCACGTACACACTTGGCTGTACACAAGGGTCTGCTGACAGAGTGCAGCGTCACAGACTTACTTGCTAACACAAGGAAAGTGGTAGGCCAATGTTGCAATAGCATATGCAGAATAATAAAGAGCCATATGAAAGTATACACTTTGTTTCAAAAAAAATAATAATAAATAAAAAAAAACCTATTAAGGAACAGCTTGGATGCAGGTACTTTTTTTCTTAATGCAGCTGTATTATCCAGGAAAATATTAGTTAAGGCTAAGTATCGGATCTGGACTCGGTATCGGCAGTAAAGAACTCGGATCAGTATCAGGGTAAAAAACCTGATCGGGACATCCCTAACTAGAGCTGTACAAACACAAAGCACACATCTGTGTTCTTGCTTTTGTGGTTTAGTGGTTTGGATAGCCATTTATTCACAATTACAGGAAGTGTGAACATGGGTTAACACAAGCAAAATACACACACACAAACACACGCACACTTTTATCTGTATAAGGAATCATATAGCACAAACAATACAGCCATTTGCATGCATGATTAATGTTAAATTCACAAACATATTTTTGTAAACTTACATCATGCTCCCGTGACTTAATTTAACACCCTGGATGACTGAGGGATCAAAGAAAAAACAGTGACCATGCACACGTACACAGACAAACAAAGGTAAATTAACAAAAAGACCTCGGCTTCTTCCCACTTCACCTGAGTGATGGACTTTCATTAGTGAACCATCACTTACCTGTCACAAACACACACACACACACACACACACACACACACACACACGTATGTGTGTCTGGAAAAATGCACTAGTCTTGTCCTTCACAGGCAAGTACATCTGCTCATTCCCATGAGGATTTGCCGTCCGACACTGTCACACTGTCATACACACACATACACACACACACACACACACACACACACACACACAGAGGCCACAGATTTATAGGACAGGTGGTCCTGACTGTCTGTTTCCCTGGAGACACACAGAGCTGCATTAATTGGTTTATTTACAGTCAGCCGTACAGGGAGCAGCCATGTGTTTGTGGTAGACTGAGCGGATTCAGAGTGCCATCATTTGTTTTAGATTGCTGTGGGGACTGACTGCTGTTTCAAACAATGAGCTACAATAAGACAACAGATAATGAAACACACGACAAGTTATCTTTAATAGAGGATACTGCATAACGAATGAACTGTATGGATTTCCTAGGATAACGGATGTTAGTGGGGAATGGATGGCGAATTTCACAATTAAAATCATGTTTTTAATATCTCTGTTTAATAGTCTCTATCCTTTCTTTGCTCATGGGTTGACTCTCATGTCCAAACTGGCTGGAAATCCACCACCAGTGTTGTCACAGATACCTTGAAAAAGTAATCTGATTACTTATTACTCCTTTAAAAGGTGACTTACTTACTTTACTGATTACTTGTTTTTAAAAGTAACTAAGTTAGATTACAAGTTACTTTATTAGTTACATTCAGCAGCTGCCGACAAGACCCCCGCCACCTTAACATAAAAATGACAACCGGTTTTGCCAATACTCACTTTATTGGAATGCATTTGCAACAGTAACGCCAAGCACGGCATTAATAGTAGTAGGGATCTTGTTTATTATGGCACCAAACGAGAGCGTGTCAACTGTGTTTAAGGGCAGCATTTCCTCTACAACATACCACCCGACCAACTTCTTCAACTCTCCCCCACTTACTTGTTTTGCAACGAAGTCCAGTTTTTGTTGTTTGAGTGGTGGGGGACATCCTGCAGAAGTTGAGGCCGTGGCTTTGCTTGCAGCTCTCTGCTTAACACCACCTGGTCGGATTTGTCTCTGTTAACTTAACTGTGCTGTGCTGTGACTCCAAATGTTTCTTCAAATATAACGTTTGATAGTACTTTGTTGCCAGCACAGGGTGTACAACAAACCTTAATATTCTCATCTTTAGCTGACACTAACTCAAAATAATGACTGTATTTCCAGCTAAGAAAACACGCATCTCTCTCCTCCCTCCATTGTTGTTTGTGTTTGTGTCACTGCATGGTGTTACATGTGAGTTGTTCTCATGCTGAAAAACATGACTTGTCGCATACGTGACATCACACATGCAAGAAAAAAAAAAGCAAAATGATCTATCTATAAAAGCACAAAATCTCTGTCTGTCTGTCTCTGTGTGTATGTGTGTGTTCCTCAAATATCTCTGCGGATCAGGATCAGACTGACCTGAGAGTTTCAACATGGCTGCTGCGTGGTTCAAGGGTGTGCTATTTCGCATTTGTTTGGACTGCAATGATACCGTTAATAAATTATTTCATAAATGCTTTACAAATTCCACAAGCATTGTCCACCGGAGCCACTACAGTCACGTGCTCACCAGAGCCAATCACTGCACACCGTGGCCACGCGCGCACCAGAGCCAATCACTGCAGAGCCCACCGCAACCCCCCACCTTAAGAAACAAGCAGATTTATACCTGCAGCGGCGCGAGCTGGACCGGGATTTTGCTGGCGGTTCGGTCCCGTTCTGTTCTGTGCATCTAAACTGACTGTTGTGGATTATTGAGATTAAACAAGTCCGGACCGAGTCTGTTCGGGTCTGAGGAGATCCGGAGACGCGCGGACAACAAAGTGGAATCGGAATCTGTGGATGTTCGTGTGTCGCTAGCCGCTAGCTACACGGCCCACCTCCCGAGTCGACGGACCGGAAGCATCGGCACGTCCAAAACCGGACCTAGGGTAAATAATGTCCGCCACACTTTTTCGCGAACATCGCCGTCACGTTTGCTTTGTGTCTGGTGCAGGTAAAGAAACGGTAAAAACGGGCTTTTGTCACGAAAGTGTCCAAGCAGCATGTTTGGTTGTTGAGGAACAGGAAGTTGTGGGAGGGACCTAGGCAGATGATTGACATGCAACGATGGTCGGTGTGTGTGAGAGTTGAGAGATTTGTGACATTTAGCGTGTTTGGGGTGTGTAGTTAGTGTGTTATGTAGTGTTTGGTGTAGTGTGTTAAGTGTGTAGTGGAGTCGTTTTTTTGTTTAATGAGTCAGAATAATGAGGAGAAGCTGAATGTGGAGCAGGCAGTCCAGCTATTTACTCAGCTGGAAGGAGCAGAGGCAGACCTGAGCATTGCCTGCATTTAAATGTAAATAGTTACATATAACTTTGTACATTTTTGTATGTATGCACAAATTTAGATAAACAACAATTTATATTTGCATTATAAGTCAAAAAAAAAAAATGTTTTGTTAAACATATATGTGGTTTTCACAGTAAAAAAATCTAACTTTTTCTACTCGGATTTCATTTTTTTTTTTTTGTGATTTTAGGTCCATTGTGTTAATACAGTATGTCAAAATAAACAAAATAACTGTACAGTCACACATGTGAGGTTGTGCTGAAAATAATGACACCAAGTTAATAGCTTTTAAGATGAAATATAATGGCAAAATTAAAATTATAGTTGCTGCGCAGCGATGGGTCTGGTCCGGGCTATTTTTTTGGCAAAATTAGGCAATTCTGAGCAACAAACAGGAGAATACGAAGACAAGACAGTTGACAACAATGTTCACTTCGGACAACTTGAGGCTTGAACTCACAACTTCTGGAACCAAAGACTGTCATCTAGTGCTCTGAGCTAATTGGCAAGTGGCATTATAACAGTGGCTTGACAAATTGATTAAGCCATTCAATGTTGTGCAGGCAGATTTGAAACCACTGTAAAAAATTCAGTTATCAAGACAAAAATCTGAAAATACACATATTGCAGCATGGAGATGTTGGTAATTTGTTTTTAAAAATGATTAATTTGCTCCATAAGTGAATAACTAATGTTTAAAAATGCTGCTTGCATTGACTGCAATTATTCACATGAGAGCAGAATTCAAAATGTTCTCAAAAATTCAGTTTTTTAGGTAGAATTCTGATATTTGTCAAACATCATCTACCATGACTCTAAAAAATGTTCAATTTTTTCATGAACATTGAAGATTTATTTATCTATCTATTTATTTGCTGGTAGGCTATATGTTTACAGTAGTGTTCAAAGTCAAACATTTTCATGCACTGTAGGCAAAAAATTGTGGGAGGTATTCATACGTTTTACAGTTTAATAAAAAACAGAGTGATGGACTTCATAATTTTTAATAGGTTTAAATGTACACAAGTTTCTTTAGTACTGGGGCTACAGTTTGATGAAAGTGTGAAGTTCTAGCAGGTTGATTTGTTATGAATTTTCAAAGTTTTAAATTTAGACGCTTGCTGTAGCGCAACCATCAGGACTATTGGCTTGGGTTTACAGCTGAAGTAATCTGGAATGAGACTGGACCTTTATGCAAAATTTGGTTAGCTTTCACCCATGGTCCAGTCCAAGCTATTTGTTTTTATTTAATGTAGAGGCTTGCTGTGATGCCACCATCAGGACAATTGCCTTGTGTTTCATATTGAGGACATCTGACATTTTGATCTGTCATCATCCGCATCATCGCCCTTGCTGGGTCTCAAACACACAACCCTTGACACCAAGAACCAGCACCTAACTCACTGAGTCAATTGGCTGGAAGTGAGACCAGCTGTGTAGCTGCTTTTGTCGACTCAGGGACTCACTGTCCAGGCAGCTGTTGTCAAGGAAGATTTCAAAAATGGTCAAAATGTCAGAAATTCTGTTACCTAAACAAAAATCTGATAATACATAAATTGCATCTTGACAGCATGGAAATGTTGGCGATTTGTTTTTAACTCTAAGTGTTTTGCTTCATAAGAGAAAATCTGTCTTACATTTACTCCAGTTGTTCCCATGAGAGCAGAATTCAAAATGTTCTCAAAAATTCAGTTTTTGAGATAAAATTCTGATATTTGCCAAACTTCATCAACCATGACTCCAAAATATTCTCAATTTTTTTCAGGAAGATTGAAAATGTATTTAGCAAGAATTTGATAGTATATGTTTACAGTACTGTTTACGGTCAAACATTTTGATGCACTGTAGGCTTAATTTTTGATAAATCAAAAATCCGAGAAACAAGTTTTGTGGAGGGCGGTCTGAAGATGCTCTCTAGCAAGTTTGGTGACAATTGAGCAAAAATTGTGGGAGGAGTTTTATAAGTTTTACAGGTTTTGAAAAAAACTGAGTGATTGACTTCATAATTTGTAATGAGTTTAAGTGGACTAAAGTTTCAGCAGTATTGGGGCTACAGTTTGGTGAAAGTTTCAAAACTGTAGCATGTACTGTTGATTTTGTAGGTATTTTTAAATTTTTTAAATTTAAACACTTATTGTGCCCCGCCCCCCCCCCCCCCCCAGGAGGAAAATTGACATGTCCTTGGAATTAAGTCAATCTGGCATGGGGCCGGACATTTCTGTAAAGTTTGGTGAGTTTTCGCCCTTGGGAAGTATGACTTCCTCGGAAGAAAGAAAGAAGAAAGAAAGAAAAAAAGAAAGAATTCCTAGGAATACAATAGTGTCCTGGCAGCTTAGCTGCCCGGACCCTAAATAGTCAAAAACAGCCAATTATACCCTGGAATATCAGATTTCACAACAAACTTAAATATCCCACCTTCAAACACAGCCTCATTTGGCCATCCATGAAAAAGCTCCTTAACCTCCCACTTTTTTATAGGAATACACTTTTCTTTTGGGCACTGCACTATATATTCTAAAAGCTCTAAGACTTCTGTTGTGTACACACAAGAATTAATTCTGTTAGGTCTTGTAAAGATTTGATAATATTTGTGTTAATAAGCAGTTTCTCCTTTGTGACAAATCATGATACTGATATAACAGCTATATTGAACAACTATATTCTATGTCACTATAAATAGAAATAAAAATAATGCTTTCATTCAAAATTATCCTTTATTGTTTGTTTTGTCTGTTCTTTGTCAAATGACTTACATTTGTCACAAGAGTGTAGGGAGGTGAAAAGAGTTTCAATAATGTCCATCATTTCGACATAATCTTGCACAGAGGTAGTAAATCAATAAGTAGCTGCCACACATCAAGATCCATGCTGCACAGTGACTAGTGAACAGTTAACTGTCAGTTGGGTATTGTCAATGACGATACAATACGCATCACAATACATGGGTCCTGATACGATTATATCACAATACATTGCCATGCGATGGATATTAAGATATATTGCAATATTCCACTTTATCAATATAATATTATTATTTTGATAATTCAACAGACAAATTAAGTCAAAACAATGTAATTCAAAATGTCCTTTTCAATTTATTTATATTTGGCAAATTACCAAACACACAGATCTACCTGCCATTACATCAAAATGAAAATTATGTGCACTCTTGCACTTTAACTGGACACACTGATACAGTGGACACACTGATATTGAAAACAAGAAAATAAAGTGAACAGTGAACTCACTGAGGTTGGTGTGGGGCTAGTAGAGGACTGAGCTGGAATGTAGAAATGAAAATAAACTGCATATGCACAAGTCATTCAACACAATGAACTGAAATTTATGAGGACGACATAGTGCATATTAAACATTCCTATGAACAAAATTAATAGAACAAATAGTCAGTATCAGTGATGTGCACAGGGTGGGGGGGGTCGCCCCCCCTTGTGGCCCAGTTGATGAAAAACGCGCGCTAAAGTGCCCTCTTGGGAGCCAAAACGTGTGCTAAACTGCTCTCTTGGGTGGAAAAAACACACTAAACTGCCCCCTTGGCTGGTTAAAACATGATAAACTGCCCTCTTGGCTGGCAAAAATGTGCGCTAAAGTGCCCTCTTGGGAGGCAAAAATATGTGCTAAAGTGCCCACTTGGTTGGCAAAATACAACTGCCCTCTTGGGTGGCAAAAACGCGTGCTAATTTGCCCTCTTGGGAGGCAAAAATGTGTGCTAAAATGCCCTCTTGGGAGGCAAAAATGTGTGCTAAAGTGCCTTCTTGGGTGGCCAAAACGCATGCTAAAGTGCCCTCTTGGGAGGCAAAAACGCGTGCTAAAGTGCCCTCCTGGTTGGCAAAACACACTAAACTACCCTCTTGGGTGGAACAAACACTAAACTGCCCTCTTGGCTGGTTAAAACATGATAAACTGTCCACTTGGGTGGCAAAAGGGCCCTCTTAGGTGAAAATAAAACACTTAATTGCTCTCTTGGGTGGTTAAAACAAGTTTAAGCGCACTCCCGGTTGGCAAAACATGATAACCTGCCCTCTAGTCTTGGGTGGTATAAACGTGTGCTTAAGTGCCCTTGTGGTTGGCAAAACACAAGTGCTCTCTTGGGTGGAAAAACACACTAAACTGCTGCCATTGGATGGACAATATTGATTCCAATCAAGGCATGCAACCTTTCCCAGAGTCATTTTATGGTCTCAACAAGTTAAACCCTGTTTAAGTTCAATACACTTTGTATGGCCATTAGCCCATATTTTCTGTTTTTTATTTATTTATTTATTTTTTGCAAACGGCCGCTGGGCTAGATTTTATTTTCAATTTACAATTTAGGCTAGGTCAGTTAGATTCATTGTATTGAGTAAATGATAGAATAAATTGATAGCAGCTAGACAGATGCTAACTTAAGTTTTAAGAACACATTCCCGTTGTTAAAATAAGTCCATTCCATCCATTTAAGTATTCAGTTTTAGACACACTCTCTCTCAAATGGTCACGTCAGTGGGGACTTAATACTGACTGAGGTGCAACCCGGCATCCTACTGCTGTGTGAGGTAGGTAGCTAATATAGAAAGCTATATATGTCTATTAACCCATTTGTGCCTGGATTTTTTTCGGATTTGTAAGGCATATCATTTTATCAGTTGAGTCCCTCTGAATCATGTTATGTATTTATTTTTTCCATTTTGTACTTTGTCACTAGCTCAAATGTCACGTAATAATAATATAGAAATAATAATGAAATTATAGTAATAACAAAATAATAATATAGTCATAATAAATAATTACAAAAAGTTGGAGGGGGGGGTGAGGGGTGTAAAACAAAAAACAAAAAAAAAAAAAAAATTGTAAAACTGTGCATGGTTACCAATGAATATTACCATCCCAGGAAGGTAGCTAATGGTTCAAACCTTGGTTCCCCCTGTATAAAATTCAAAACAACAAACAATTTGAACTGGTTTCTTTATTTATAAATAACCTTTCAGATATACATCTCAGCAGTGGCGTGCACAGACTTTTCGACCGCCTAAAAATCCTATAGACACAGGCCTTGAATACCTGTGAATTTATTTAGCTAGGAAGAGTATTCTAAGAGGACTAAAATGAGCCGTTGTACATCATTCTACAATTTGAAATAAGTTAATTATGAGCAATCCTGCAGACAGTGTTTTCCTTTAGTTAGCGACAAGCTATGTGCCCACTGGCAACTTTTGTTGCCACTCACAGAAATAAGCCCATGAACAAAAAATTATTCATCCCAGGTAAAAATTTTTGGGGGAGGGTTACTCTAGAGACTTGAATGATTAAATAATTATAAACATGTTTGGGGGAAAATCATAAGAAATGTATGAAAATTGCCTCTTTCCAGGAGGATTTGCATCAACAATGTATTCAGTCAGAAGTAGCAGGAAGCAGATGATGTCATGTGATAGGAAGCACCTGGAAACAATTTTTTATAAAACTTGTGTCTAAGTTGTCTACTAGCATATAAGTGGAAAGTTGCATAAGTACCTTTGAGATTTTTTATTATGAGTAGAAAATGACAGTGATACACTTCGGCAACAATTGTTGCCAGTGAGGCAAAACGGGTTAAGTTACCAATTTTGCATTACTAAATACTAGTGTATGTAGCCTGGAAGTGCTATTATTAGGTAGAGATACCTATCACATGTTTAAGCCTAGGCTGAGGAGCTAGCCTAGCTAAGTCTTGTGGGAATAGTTTTTTAAAGCTAGTCAGTCAAATTAAAAGTGGGGTTAGCATTGCATATCAGGGTTTCCGCCAGGTTTAAGTTGACCCCCCTGCCAGGCTAAGCATTTGGGATTTTTTATTCTATTTTAATTTTTAAAATTGTTTTTTTTTTTTAAATGGGATGTCATGTGATAAACCAACACAAAGTGGTGCATAATTGTGTAGTGGAAGGAAAATGATACAAGGTTTTCAAACATTTTTAAAAATAGAAAACTGAAAAGTATGGTGTGCAAAAGTATTCACCACACTTTCCTCTGATACACTTAAATAAAATCCAGTGCAACCAATTGCCTTCAGAAGTCACCTAATTAGTAAATGGAGTCCAACTGTGTGTAATCTAATCTCAGTGTAGATACAGCTGATCTATGAAGGCCTCAGAGGTTTGCTAGAGAACATTGTTGAACAAACAGCATCATGAAGCCCAAGGAACACACCGGACAGGTCAGGGATAAAGTTGTGGAGAAGTTTAAAGCATGGTTAGGATATGAAAAAATATCCCAAGCTTTGAACATCTCACAGAGCACTGTTCAAGATAGATGGAGCCAAATAGAGGACAATCTTGGAAGAAAACCTGTTAGAGTCTGCAAAACTCTTGAGACTGGGGCGGAGGTTCACCTTCCAGCAGGACAACGAGCCTAAACATATAGCCAGAGCTACAATGTAATGGTTTAGATCAAAGAATATTCATGTGTTAGAATGGTCCAGTCAAAGTCCAGACCTAAATCCAAGTGAGAATCTTTGGCAAGAATTGAAAATTGCTGTTCACAGACCCTCTCCATCCAATCAGACTAAACTTGAGCTATTTTGCAAGAAGGATTGGCAAATTTCAGTCTCTATATGTGCATCGCTGGTAGAGACTTACCCTGATAGACTTGCAGCTGTCATTGCAGGGAAAGGTGGTTCTACAAAGTATTGACTCAGGGGGGTGAATACTTTTGCACACCACACTTTTCTGTTTTTTATTTTTAAAATTTTTTAAAAACCATGTATCATTTTCCTTCCACTTCACAATTATGCACCACTTTGTGTTCTATCACATAAAACCCCATTAAAATACATTTACATTTGTGGTTGTAACATGACAAAATGTGGAAAAGTTCAAGGGGGTGAATACTTTTGCAATCCACTGTATGTCCATGCTTCATCATAGTTTCTTTCTTTTGAGGTGTCAAATAAATATTTTAAATGTGTATTGTTCCCTGTGTTTTTATCACAGAGCTCTATTGGGTGAAGAAAACACACTAAACTACAGAAGACTATTAAGACCAAGAAATACTATGAAACATTACTGTTGCAATGACTTTTATGTTGGGCCCCTTTTTGATCTATATTGAGCCAGAGCTATATCTCACAGAACCAGTTTGGATTATCTGGTGCTAATATGGTGTTAAAATGCACTAGAATACAGGAAATGGCATCTACTTAATTGAAAATGTTCTGGGAGAGGACCCCCAGACCCCCTAGGGTTTTATTTCCTTCATACATCCATGTCTCTGTGTGTTCTTCACAGTCCAATGTTGAATCTACACAGTTCTCGTGGATGCTGATCCTAACTACAAATTAACTTGAGTAGTCTGTCTAGTTAGTCTGTTTTAATGCTATATAATGTGCCATTTGTATAACATATAAACATTTCTAAAGTGCCCTCGGCAACACACGGAACTTAGTGCCCTCTTCAGTGGCGAGAACGCGCTGTATGTGTCCTTTTTTTTCTTTTCGCCCCTGCCCTTCAAAAAGTCTGTGCATGCCACTGGTCAGTATGATGTAAATAAACCGTAAACATACTGCAGTCCAACTCAAGTGTTATTTGCATGTGCCCACTATACTTGGATATATGAACCCTTAGTAAAAACATGGATACAATTGCAGGACTACTTTGACTTCAGATTACCATTACAGGGTGCTAGGGAAGTTCAATTTGTTCAAGCAGAACACAGTAGACTTGGCATATAGTTTTTCCAGTGACCTTTGAGGTACTATCACACTAACCTGCAGCATATCTTTGACCAAGTAGGTCAGCTAGAGAGCAAGATTGCCGTCATCTCTTGAATGGTACTGCAGAGTTGTCTTTTTGCACAGGATCTTGATTGGTGTCCTCGTCTTCCTTTGGCACCGCATTCCCATCAGTCTCTGTCTCTCCTCTCTCCACTCCAGTCTCATTCTGCTGAAAAACAGCAATGCATCAACATTAGCTTTAGAGAATCAGTAAATATGAAGTGCAATAAGATAAGTGACAATTTAATTCAGTTTATCAAACTTGTAATATAAATGGTTGACTATCATTCACTGTTATTTATGCTTTTTAAACTGAAAACATGAATGGATATTTGTAAATGTTCTATTAGAAAATAAATAATAAAAATTAACAGCAATCGTTCAGACCGAACGTGACAGACGCGAATACAATCGCTTCAGATGCTTCATGCTTCTATCGCGTCGCTTAATCATTTTGGACTATTCGCTTCATTCGCGTCATTCGCGCTTGAGAAAAAAGACGACGTGCTTGCCCGCTCATTTTTGAACCGATATTTCTCAGTCCCAGAAACGCCGGAAAACCACCCGCCGTTGTGTCTGGATTCATGAAGTCCTCCGGAGACGCACGGAGCTGGGGGAATTTCACTGTCTCCTCCAGGAGCTCCGTCTGGATGACGACCGGTTCCAGCGGTACCTCAGGCTGACCGGAGCCCAGTTCGAGGACCTGTTAGCTCGGGTCGGTGCCAGGATCTCCCGCCTGGACACCAACTACAGGCGCTCCATCTCAGCTGCGGAGCGCCTGTCCATCTGTCTGAGGTGAGTTGCAGTGTCGTACGGCACCTAGTGCCCACACACAGCTACAATTAGCTTCTCTTCCATCGTTGCTCTGAGCAACCGTAAACAACCGTACGTGAGGGAAGTGACGTCGTCAGCTTGAACTCGTCGCTGATTGGATGTAGCTGCGCGATGCCGCCTGAAAAGTTGGATATTTTCAACTTTATTTGCGTTGCTTCCGACACGCCGCTCCAGACGCCTCAGACGTTCAGGTGCTTCATTCGTGCCGCGCCAGACGCTCCATTCGCGCCGCCGCCGCCTGAATCGCGCCATTTACATTGATTTTCAATGTAGAGTTGCCGCTCCATTCGCGTCTATCGCGTTCGGTCTGAACACCCCTTTACAGTTTTGGATTTAGAAGCCCGAGAGCGACAAGAATTCGAGCAGCTCCCCCATAAGCCGCAATGTTAATTTTGAGGCTAAATTTCTGGATGCAGATGGTACCTGATTTGTCTCTCGCTTTTCTGCCCTCATTTCTCATTCTAAAGAAAGAAAAAAAAAACATGAGTACATTCAGCCATGTCTCCTCTCACTGAACATATAGATATTTGGGCGATAACCATTACAGTTTTTTCAAAAGTGGCAGGAGTTTGGGAGGTGTTTTCCCATTCATTCTTATGGGGACTTTTTCATCTTTGGCTCTGCTACTTCTCTAGCGTGTGGAGCCATAGAATGCGTGTGTATTGCGTGAGCTACAGTGCGTGACATCATCGCTAGAGTGGAGAGCAGCTGGAAAACTGGAGAAAGAATTCTCTTCAGCTTGATTTGAATCCCCCATCTTTTACTTTACATAGACAATATATACATAGAAATGTTGGAAATTTTGTTGGCTTGCTCCATGGTTGCTCCTGCTCCAGCATATGTGCAGCCATTTTAAGCTCTTTCACCCTTTAACTTTTCACATTTTCAGCCTTTTTTCACCTTTGTCGGCTTTTTCGGCCCTCTAACTCTACAGCTTTTCATCCTTTTCAGCCTTTTTCACCTTTTCAAGCTCTTTCAGCCTTTAACTTTTCACCTTTTTAGCCTTTTTTCACCATTTTAACCTCTTCCAGCCCTCTTAATCTTCAGATTTTCAGCTTTTTTTCACCTTTTTAAGCTCTTTCAGGCCTTTTACTGTACAACCTTTCACCTTTTTTTCACCATTCTTATAGTTTTATGCATTTTTGGCAGTACATTTAGCAGTTTTCCGAAATCACTTCAGCCTTTAGCATTCACACTGTATTTCCGCAAGAAATGCAATTTTTCTAGTTCTTTTTACTCTTCCCAGCAATCTGGCAACTGGTGCTTATCTTCTATGCGTGCTGTGAAGCTAAATTCAAGGTGTGTGTGAAACATGTAAAATGCAGCATACCAGCTAGCTGCGCTGCGATGGTCATGTTTGAAGCGTTGTCAGTGACTATGGTGGGGTCCTTGCTTTTTATGTCCCATCCCTCCACTACACATTTCAACAGCTTGGCGATGTTACTGCCAGTATGGCTCTCATGCATTGCCCTCGTCTGCAAAACATGAGAAATCAGTTTCCAGTCCTCATTGATGTGGTGCGATGTGTAAATAAAATGCACCACTGACTCTTTAATCTTTATAGCTCAAGATGATGTAGATGAAAGGATGTTTGTGGTCTCATCCTGTGTAGTTTGCCTCGGGTCGACATTTTTTTGTTGCTACTCTAACGCTATTGCATGTGCATGGTGTCTGACACATTGAGTTCGCAAGTTGGTTGTGTTACTTGAATATTTTACGGCAGCATGACAGAGCTTGCAAATTGCATTAGATTTATCCAAGTACATACTCCCTAGATTGTTTTTGAAACTAAAGTGCACCCACACATCGGCTTTGTATTTTGAAGGCACCGCTCTAACATCGCCAGAAGTTTGCTGCTTCCATTTCTCACTCTGCCAGAAACAGCACTTGCTAGTTCTCGGGAACCAGTCGTAATGCGACATCTACAGGGGTGGAGGTTGTAGTTCACAACCTTAAAATACGATTTGTTTTCTTCAAATTATAGATTTTTGGAGCTGGAAATCGATGTAGTATATTATGAAAAAAAATATTGCGATGTATTGCCGAATCGATTTTTTAGCACAGCCCTAACTGTTACTGCAGCATTATCTCTTTATGGCAGTTGGCAACCAGTGTTAAAGGGCATCACTGCATCACATACCACCGGTAATTTACGCTGAAGTCAGAAGAACTCCCTGCGATCTACATAAAGAACAAGTAATGAGAGGACTACACAGTGTTAACCTACAGACTCTTAAACAGAGGTTTGTATCCATTAGCAAGGCAGCACTGACCTCTGGTGGTGAAAGCCTGAATGTAGGCCATTGTAGAAATTTGTAAACCGTGAATCAAGTGAGAATCCTGAATAAGGAGGCTTTTTTAGTGGGTAATGGGTCTCTTTTGTTTCATACAAACTATGTTAACAGAGAGAACTCCACCCAAGCTAGTTTCTCACTACTTTGGCATTTTTGTGCGATTTTTTGCTGGTCACTAGAAATGACCATTCAATTGACAATATCTGACTTCCTGCTGGGTTTGGGGTATTGGTCAAATAGGATTTTTTGTGCATCTGGTCATGATATACGTGCTCACTGATTTTCGTACATATCGGTGAAAACATGCCAGTTTTGTTTTGGTTATGTTGTGATAAAAGCGCCCTCTTGAGGCTGAGTTGCACAGAATGTTTGCACAGCGCCTTACAGACAAATGGGGAAGTCATTCGGACACAACAATTTGGAGAAATGCAACACTTTCTGTTGTGACCAAAATCTACAGGAAGTTTTTTATAACTTGAGTATTATTTGGAATATTAAAATTATTTTTTTAAATGTTCATCAGGAGTGTCCACAAATGCTACGTGCAACTTTTTGTGTGCATTGGTCAAACGGCCTATGAGGGGTGCGAAACAGGTGATGTACCGCATTTCATGATTTTGTGGACAATAAATATAGACGGAAATGGGTGAGGCCTATATCAGCTGATTCAGCTCAATCCTTGAATATGCAAGATATTATGTGGGAGTTATTGGCCAAATCCGTTTGCCCTGATTATAGCGCCACCTGCTGGTGGATTGTGAGTTACTGGCACTAGTCTGTACCACCCACATGAATAAAATTTCGGTTAATTGTTACGGTTTGGTCACAGTGTAAAAATGTACTTAGATTGCCACCAGAGTGCCACCTGGGGGCGGATGGGTTACACCTTCTTCAGCTAACCCCAGGGGACCATGGGCACCAATTGTACCAAGTTTTTTCTTAATCGACCAAGCCGATGTTCAGATATAAAAATCTCCAAGTGTAAGAGCGCTATCTGGTGGTCATGTGCCCAAATTTTGCACGGAGCCTAAAGGGATGGTGTTGAAGTACCAACCCAAGTTCCATGATAATCGGACACACCAATGTGGAGATATGCAACATTTCCTGTTTGTACAATTTTCATCCAAAAATTATGAATTCATACCTATCGTATCATGTTGAATCAGGACTTTCTTTGCACACCGTTCTCTTAGGGACAGTCTAGAGATGCTGTGTGCAAAAAAGTGAAATCATCTGGGAAGAGTTTGAAAAAGTAGGTTTTTGACATTTCGCACATTTGCGGGAAAAAAAAAACAGCAGGCGGAAATGAGCATGGCCTATATCACAAGATTCAGCACAATTTAGGGAACTGTTGGATATAAGGTTTTTGAATGTGCGACAAAGTATAGGATTTGTAAGCCAAAATGCAGTTTCCTTGATTATAGTGCCACCTAGTGGTGAAAATTCATGACAACAAGAGATTATGAAAATGTTCACCACTTCTGAAAGGTTGACCAATTTATACGCATTTTCTGCAATGTTCAGACCTCCAAAAATGTATTTGTTTCGAACCAAGAAAAATAATAATAATCCTTACAGTTTCAGGTCTGTGACCTGCCTCGGGCCCTAATTAATCACTGCTGATTAATAACACACTTGTAAATGGGGCACCACCTCTGTTGTTTATCTGTCTGAATAATCCGGAGGGAATTAATCAAATCTGGCTGGACAAGTTTAGCTTGGAACAGTTCTAATCAATTTCAAATTGACATATTCAATCTCATATTCTGAAGCAGTGATTTTTACATAGTTCCCATTCGTTCTCCACATTAAACACAAACCTGCACAGACAATGACAGACGGTTGAATATGTTTATTAGCTACATAATTCAGGGTAAATAAATGGAATGGCGATTTAAACAAATAACCAAAGATAACAGAAAATGTGATGAATGTGCAGATGGTGAAATTATGGGTCGGGTGGAGCTTTAACCAAAGTGGAAGCACTTAAAAGAAGTGATTCAATACTGCAAATTATAAAATTGAGAAAGATCAACACATAGTTCATTTCTACAGAGAACGCTTGTCTTAGACTGTGTTGCAAAAGTAAAAGTAAAGGATTAAAATTTAAAAAGAAGAGAGACAAAAATTTAAAGGAGAGGATAAGAGAAGAGCATGATTTAAAAAGAAGAGGAGAGTTAAATGAAGAGAAGAGAACAAGAGAGAGCATGTCTCTGTTTTATTATCCCGGCTGGCAGGCAGACCCACAGGGGCGCGCTGACAGCGTTCAGGCCTTAGACGACCTTACCAGTCTAAACTCATTAAACTTTATTAAACTAAATCATCGTTTTAATGTTTCGAGATCATGTTTTACCTTTCCCAGAATTTGGCTTAATAGGTGGACTTTGTCTACATGAAATAATATGACAGGACTGAAATCACTTAAGATTCAGAAAGAAATAAAACTTGACCAAACATAAAACACACTTGAATATACAGTAGAACTGATCACTAATACAGATATCTTCTAGCTCTAGCTTAAAGTGAAACTCTCGCCAAAAAGCAACCAAGGCTGTTTTTGTGATTGAATATGAGTCAAACCTTCATGTAAATGCATAATTACGACGAAAGAGGCACTTTTAAGATTTACCGTAGTTTCGTTTTCGGGCAAGCTAATTTTCAGTGGAGTGCATGGGGCACTGGCACGCTAGCATCAAAATTGCAATTTTTCGCTATGTTCAAAAATCTTCTTTTTAGTTAACTCTGCGTAAGAGCAAAGTTTCATGTTGTATTGATCCTTCTTAATGTTTTAAAAAATAGCGATTTTGATGCTAGCATAAGAGTGCCCCTGCACTCCATTGAAAATAAGCTTGCCCGAAAAAGAAACTACGGTAAACCTTAAAGTGCCTCTTTCGTCGTAATTATGCATTTACACAAAGGTTTGACTCATATTCAATCACAAATAAAGCCTTGGTTGCTTTTTGGCGAGAGTTTCACTTTAATACTTGTTAAAAAAGAAGTCAGAGACATTTACTGGTAAATAACCAAAAAGTAAATCAAATAAAAGATTTATTTGAAAGTCTGTTCCAATCAAACCAGGACTCATCATCATGAGGTGCTGTGGTTCCACCAAACACAGGACCACATGGTCATAAATCGAGTGGAGATAGGAGATAACCAATACACAGATGAGGAGGCGCCCAGAGTTCCTTTGCTCCGGAAAGTGTATTTGTTAATTCGATCAGGAAAGACACAGAACATCAGCCGTCTTTAATTTGAAATTGCAAAGACATTCAATTATAACACATCTTTGTCACAAAACAGTTCTCTGTTCCTCTTGTTTTTGAAGAAGAGTGGATTCCTTCATGCTTGACCTCAATTGACCTGAGAAAAAGGAGTTGTAGTTACTGGGCTTCCCTTCTCAAAGGTGTCGGCGTGTAGTTTGATGATAAAAGAATTCTGCTGAGGCAAGGCTGGGTGGAATGATAGAGCAGTCTTTATTGAAGCAGAATCTAGAGCCCAGCGTCCGGATCAGAAGCGGCCACGTTCTGATATTATCAAATCTCTGGAAAAAGCAATGCCAAAATGCTTCTCCCTCTGCCCGATCAGAACTCCTATCAGCCCTTGATCTAAGGAGTTCTACAAAGTGCCACCCCCTCCTTCTCTTCCTGCACCGGCCTTTAGAGACCCTTTTCCAGTAAACACCCACTTCTTCTAATTGGTCATTTTGGCATATTATCCAATAGACTAAAAGAGGGGTTGACCTGTCTCCGTACTCTTCTCCCATAACTCATCTGACCTGGCTGCGGTCAACTGTAGGTCTTGTCCCCAAAATGACCCAAATGGGTTTCCTATCCTTCTACGGGAACATAAACGTTTGGGCGTCTCCCACCATTTGGCAGGGCCAACCTCAGGTTTTAGTACTTTATGATGGCCTGCCGTCTGCTAACGTTTAGCCCTCACCAGTTGAAAAACTACTTTAGGACTCCTGGAGCTGTGAGCCTCCCTCTGCCCGCATCCCTTAACTCATATAAAGAGATACAATTAGTCATTGTTCCATCTAAACTAAGTAAACTCAAAAATCTGAATGTGTTGCCCTCCAGATACCTCAGAGTATGTATCTGTCTCGAAGGGGAAATACAAATGGGTTATCAAGTTGTAAATAGCGAAAGGGGAATCTTCTGTGAAGCGTCCATCTGAAAGTTTTATGGCAAGGCAAACATTGTCTTTCTTGCCAGGTGAAGAGGTGATGAGACTGCAAGGCGTCTCCACAGAAAACAGTCAGCTTGGGGATGAAAGGAGACAGAGACGAAAGGCATGTATTCCTACATATTAATGTTAGCAAATTGATCAAATCAATGATACTTTAAACAAAAAAAATCATCATTCAACTATAGCAGCTAGACTATGAAACTAAAACACTAAGATACACTCAAGCACAAATAAAAAACAAGTATGCAGTCTATGTGTGTGGGTGTGTGTGTCAGAGAGACAAGGAAAGAGCCAAAATGGCGGTCGTAGAGAAAAAAACAAAAGAGCTAATGCTCGAAGCATAGTAAAGAAGGACAAACAGCTTTGAAGACACAATACTCGCCTTCCTATCACTCAGTGGCCGGTGAACAAACTCAGGCTGGACATCACCTTTGGCTGATCCTTGACAGGAATGCGGCTTATTGTTCATCAACATGGCAGCTAAGCTAACACTTCAGCTCGTGATGAGCACAAAGAAAAGCAAGCAACAAACTGTGTTAAATTACAGCAAATAAAAAGTACTTGGTGGTCCACAAACTGACAAACAATGTAGATTACAAGCATACAATACACGTTTACTTCTAGGGAGATGGGAGTTGTCAAACCCGGGGGGGACTGTGACAAGCAGGCATCACCTACTGGACATTAGTGGTGGGGCACTTTTCTTTTTCTTACCAGGCTTTGTTAGTGCATGGAGGCCGCATTTGAGCTTTGGTCTGCATGCAAGACACTATTTTCAGAACAATGTAAATGGCCCCAACAAATTAAACTGTGCATAAATAAACATATGTTAGTATAGTTTTATTAGCTTTTTATGATTATCTAGTGACTAAAGTTGTCAAATTGATGTTGTAGAGTATAATGTACAATATTATAATGTTCAATATTTGGCTCCATAGAGGAGTAGTTAAAGGAGTACTTAAATACAGTACTTTAGTAAATGTATTTACAATTACACTGCATAATTGCTTAATGACAAGTATAGAGATTGGCAACCAATCAGTTTTCCAACCTGTGAGACTTAAATATTTCTAAAAAAACATGTTAAAACAGAACAAACCACTAAGACTGACTAAATAATGGAACGCCTTGAAAATAGCTAATAAGTGGACCTTTATTAAATATACTTATATTGCTCATATGCAGATTCGTAATTACATTTTGGGTTACTACTAAAATAGGTTTACATGCTCTCATCTCAAAAAAACACATACATTATCTCATACTGTCCAGTGCTGCAGCACTGTATTATCCTTTTGTCTGAAATACTGTTTAAGCTTCTGCTTCTCTAAGGACCCCCCCCCCCCCCAGTCTCCTCAGATTGGTCAGCTCACACATGCCTGACAGAGGGCCACTAACAACAACAGATCTGTTTTTGCTAAATGTATTCTTACCTGCCAAACTAGCCACTAGGTAATATGCAAATGATGATGGCAAATGACATGGTCATGTAGTTTAATGTCATGAAGTCCCTGAATTACTGATGACTACCAATGAGGCATTCCATTTGCTTGGGAGAGAGGAGCTTCTGTTTTAACTTTGTAGACTTTCTACTTGCACAACAACATAAGAGACACTGAAGAGAAGGAACACACTAGAGTAGAGCTCCTGTAAGTTTTTTTTTGTTTGTTTTTTGTGAAACTATTAGACAAGCTTTGAAAGAAAAATGAATTTCAAATGTCACATAATTTATGTGGAATGTGGTCTGATACATTTTAAAACTTGCAGTTAACAATTAGGATAAGACAGTATGTCTGCTGTTCCAATTCATTACAAATTATGGACAACCAGATGTTTCAATTAATTCGAGTTTCGGACGATTAAAAAAAACTTTAACTTGCTTCGCCGCCGCTCCTCATGGGCTCCCGTAGGTCACAGTGGGCTTTAGGCAAAGGAAGTCAGTGTTTGGGGGGGGCAGTTTGGTTCATCATACTGTAATATTTATACTTATGTCATAGGCTACTTAGGGAATTTCATTTTTTTTCTCTGGTTATAATGATGTCACACAGCCATCATGAACTCCCCTGCATATGGGCTTGGAATGAAGATTCATCTAATATTGTAAAGAAATACTATTTTTATTATTTGTTTCCAAGAGGAGTTATCTAAGTCAGAGTCCTGCACGGGTGAAAAATAATGTACTGTGTCGGACATAGATGCGGATCGGGTCGGACACCCGGAGAGATGGGTCGGATTTTACGATTGCCATTTTCAAGGCATCACTTATCATCAGTTATTATTCGCGACACAAATGATAAGCATTTATATTTCATATGAGCTCATTCATGCATGCTTGCGCCCTCCCAGAACTCCCATTCCCCACGCTGGCTTACTTTCACTTTTGCATCCGTCCAATTTGCCGTCCGGCGTCAGTATCAATTTATAGCGGGTCGGCTCGGGTACGGAATGTAATTTGTGCTACTGTCGGAAAACGGGTCGGATGCGGTGACCCGTGAAGGATTCTACTCTAAGTGACCATTTTAATCCTCTAGCTAATTATCAAGCTAAATATCCAACATGCTAGTTAATGTCAAAGACTGCAATGGAAGATGACGGTGAAATATTTCCTTTCTCTAACACTGGATTTATTTATGCCTGAATTTTTAAGGTGTGGCGGCTTTTATTTTGCCATGGCGGTGCGCCACAGTCAATTACATGTAGGGGAAACCCTGGAAGTAGATTGGCTCATGTTCCTGGCCAACAATGTGTTAAAAAGACAGCCAGCACACACCTCATGTCTTCTACCAACATGTGATGACAATTATGCAGATGTTTAATTCATTTCCATATCTTCAGGGATATAATATACTTTTGTAAACAAAAGGCACCTTTTGCAAAGTAAAGTTTTTAATGAAAGTTAACACTTTATGAATACCAATATGGAAACTGATCTGTTTTTAAACTAGCAAGCAATCTGACATGTTAAATGTATGTTTACAAAGCATTTTATAAAAAGGGACCTATTCTTTTCAAAAGAATGCACTTTTATTCATTCTTCAAGTGAGTTTGAAGCTGCACTGTTTACAATGGCAGGGCAAATTTGTTTAAAATAAAAGCATTAAAATAAATGCAATTTTTTTTAATAAATCGTAAATCGATTTCGGTGTAAAAAAAATCGGAGATTCAATTTTTAGGCCATATCGCCCAGCCCTACCTCCTACGCAGGGCCGAATTGGGGCTCTAAGCTTAATTTTATTTTGAGGCCCTCCCTCCCTCGCATTACAAAATTACTGTGTCACGAAATGCCATTTAGGTTTACAACCTTTATTATTAGGAACAAATCAAATGAACAGCCTCTTTCAACAATGGAAGTGAAGTCTGACACAACCTTAAAAGGCCTGCAGCGCACAATTTTAACCCGATGGGTGTGCTGGCCACAGAGCAGGATCAACTGGTTGTGCACATGGAGTAGTGATAGCATCTGTAGCTGAAGAGATGTTGCTTGATGGCCCTGGTGACGTACTGGGCGCTGGCTCCGTGTCACACTTAGTAACAAACTGCAGCATTGACTCTATTTTGAGAAATCCATCGTACAAGCAGATTATTAAGATTTGTTTTGGTCTTAATCTTAATTTACACAATGAAATTAATGTAAATACTAGCCTCACAAAGATTAAAATACAATTAATGCAAATATGACTACAACTAATAATAATATTCATTATGATTTGATTTGATGATATTTCTAAATTTAAATATTTTTATATACTTATTTTTACATTTTGTACTTAGGTTCTATATTCCTACACTGCTTTTTGCTGCTGCAGTGCTTTATATTTCTCCATTGTGTGTCAAAAAACGGATTATCTTAATGTATCTTATCTTATCCAATCATATGAACTAAATTCACCAAGAGATGGCAACATTTTACCTCCACAGAAATAGCCCAAAAGTTCTATTGATAGCATAGATTGACAGGCTACAAACCTGAGCTAACATAGAACAACCAACTGGTCAATTAACCACTCCTTTTTAAACAGAGGTGAATGTATGCAGTTAACAAGACATTCAATAAATGATAATCAGGGCCGTTGGAAAATGTAATCTCCAGCCACATCTAGAGAGAATTTTCCTATCTTCTGTCTCATGATTAGCAGGGTAGTAGCTGGGGTGTTTATGCCACAAAGTTTTTATTTTTTATTTCAACAACATACCCACCTTCAAGTGAAGCACGAGCCTCCTCTTGTTTTGACTTTTTCTTTTTTTTGCTTGCTCCCAATTCATATTCATATACTGATTGGTCAGATGCAGGTCGCTGTCAATCTTTGCGGCTACGCGTGCGGTGTCAGCTTACTCTTTTCTTCTCTTTCCTGACTCGGGCTGACTTGGTGCTCTATGCGGGCCTCACGGCAGCAATGCACATTCTTTGCGCATTTGCAGAAAAAGCGTCCCCTTGTGCAAAATGGGGCCCCCCATGGATTGTGGGGCCCTATGCACAGCGTGTGTTCTGCTTGTAGGGAGGGGCGGCGCTGCTCCTACGTGTGTATATTCTTCCACCCTTTTCCACCTCTTAACCTTCTAGTGTGTGTGTGTGTGTGTTTATACTGCCCTTGCAGCGCGTATCTTATGCACAGCTAAACAGTCAGTTAATCTCCAAATGTCCTCCAATAAACACACAAGGCTTGACTTTTCTTGGTTTTACCGAAGACTTGTTTCCATATTTGATTTAATTGTAAAACTGAAACATTCAAGAGATAAAACATAAATCAGTACAAAAAACTATGTACATGTAGAAATTACATATTACAATTACATACTTTGCAAAAATAGCTGATTAATTAACAGATGAATGTACTGAGCAGTGATGGTCTTGCCTGCCTGAGCTCAATTGAAGCATGTGTTGCAGAGCATGCATGACTGCATCAACCTGTGCCTAGTAGATGGCAGCACAGAACATGAATGTGTGTGTGTGTGCTTGTGTGTGTTGTATGCACACAGTGGTGCAGTCATACCTCACTGGACTTTGTGATTCTGCCTCAGACAGAACACACTGATGGAAATCACTTTACCTCCCCTGCCCAGTCACACACACATACACACACACACACACACAAACACACACACAACCATTTCGCTGTTTTCTCTCTGGACTCCACATCCCATCCTACTCTGTGATAATCCACTCACCTTGGCTACACTTCCATCTCTGCGTCTTGAATTTTTTGATCCCATCTTCTGCTCGTGGATGCAGTTTGACAAGCAACAGCGCTATTTAACCTCCCCAATTTGCCATCTGATTTTTTTTACAGCTCCCAGGAGGGATGCATCTTTCTTTATCAGTTGATGTCACTTTTGATTTTGCGCCAACAACTCTCTTATCTTATTAGTTCACACAGCAAAAAGCTTGCTGTCGGCAAATTTTGGGCATTATAATTCTGCTCATCCAATGAGGAGGCAAGTGTGCTTTTAAAGGCAGTTACACAAATGAGATGACCACCTACATTCACGGCCAGTGAACGGCGGTGGAACATTCAGCCAAGGATGAGCAAACGTGGGCACATTTAAATCCAAATGTGCTTTCTGTGTGAGCTTTCCCACAACAATGAGCAAGCAAAGTGATAAAACAGCACCAGCTAGAGTGCTTTCTGTGTAAATGGAGCCAAGATGGTGTCGTACGAACTGAGGTAGAGGTGGAATGTCAAAGCACCGCCGAAAGCTGAGACTTGAGTGGTAGTCATGAAGGAGAAACAAAGAATCCCCCAAATCTGGCAGAAGGAATTGAAACACGAATATCACTCTTAACTTCTTTACTTCAAAACAGGAAATATATTGGCGGACTTGAAGCACCAAATTGTATGCACTATTTTCTGGCTAATCAATTACAATACTTGCATAAATGGACTCAACAACAGCTACATACTGTCCCATGGCTTGAAGACGGCTTGACGAGAGAATAAACTATGTACCCCCATTTCAATTGCAGACCTCCCCTTTCCTACCAAAGTCAATCAAAATTAAAGCTGCAAGCAGCGTTGAACGGGCCCTCGCAGTCCACGCGCGTCGGGGCGTGCTGCCGTCGATGCATGCTGCCGTCGGGGCTTGCTGCCGTCGATGCATGCTGCCGTCGGGGCTTGCTGCCGTCGGGGCATGCTCGAGCAACACCTTCCGCTGAGGAAGTCGTTGCTTCATAATTCGATGGACTGCTATTGCCGGTCTGAAATGATGTACGCTGAAGTCAGAAAAACTGTGTGAACTACTGCATGATTGCCCGGACAAAGACTGAGTCGATGCCAGGTAAGAGAAGAACTGATTAACTGATGGGATGTGAGATGTCACCTGCTGCATGATGAAATCTGAAGAAGAGGATGAAATTGCAGCTCAAGGGGGGGTTTCACGAGTACAGTGTTCGACCCTATAGACGGCTAAACAGCATGATAGCTTTATATACTGACTGTTAACCACAGTACATATTTCAAAAGGCATCACCCACCTTCATCACGTCTTCGAAAACCACACATTTATGTAATTTACCTCAATTATCCAGAAGTTAGGGATCAGGAGAGACCAATTTCCTCATTACCAACAGCTGAACCAGCTAACCCGTTTCTATGCAGGGATCCTGCACCAATTCTCCGCATCCTCCTCTGTTTGAAAGTTGCAGTTGCGGCGAGGGATGAAATTTCGCTCCGGCGCTGATCTGCCTCTGGAGTAGTATCAGGGCCGCATCAGGGTGAATGGATAAGCCGGCGGCTCGGAGTGGGGGCATGTTGATCGGACAGTCTGATAACTGACTCAACTTAATAAAGAGAAATGTCCCACAAAGCAAGGTTACATAGCCAAACAGAAGTCGTAAAAAACGTAGTCACTGTAACTGTCTTTGGCAACTTAAGAGGAAAAAAATACCACAGCTGTACATGGAGAAGCGTACGTCCTACCAACTCTTCATCAAATTTCTGCCAGAAAAACAGCATCTGTCACCGGCAAAAACTTCAACTCACTGAGTGTTTATGATGAAAATAAATCACTGCGACGGTCAGCCCTCCGGACCGAGACTTCAGTGAATTTTCCTCCAGAAAACAGCCTCCGTCCCTGTGAGCGAGTGAGTCAGACAGGCCCTGTTAATTGATGGTGATTATGTAGTAATATAATTTAGCACGAAAAACATAACTTTGTCACTTTCCAGGATGTTCCAGGATCTCAATCACTACACATTATAACAGCATCCATATGATTATGAACTATCCGCGGGTTGAGATTGACGGGAGAAACCGGGGAAACACCTTAAAAACACACCTACGTCATCATCATGATGTGGACCATCACACCTCTTTAGGAGCCGCAGCGCCGGCTTTCTGTGTGAATTACACAGCTGTTCGTCTTTAAGGCAGAAATGCTTCGCTCTGTGTGAATCACCATTGGCGGAGAATGGGTGAACCAACGCTCCGGAGATAATGCAGTGTAGGGCTACTGAGAAACTATCCACGATCCTGGACTGCAGAGTCCCACTGTCTCCCGCACTCTGCCTTTAAGGCGACACTTCAGATACTCCCTTTCCTCCAAAATACACGATCCAAGTCCTTGGCTCTCTAGCTATTGCTAAGATTATAGTCTTTCAAAACTGGAAATCTAGAACATCTTGCCATTTCATCCATTGGACCAACCTAATCTCAGAATGCATTTCAATAGAAGAAACTGCAGCATACAAAAAGAGCAATATCTCTGCCTCTAAAGATATGTGGGATCTGTTCATAACCTTTCTACAAATTAAACAGTAAAAAAATCCATGTATATTCTCATCACCCTATCTTCACTCCTCCCTACCACTTTCCTCCCTTTCCCCTCTACTTCCCATTCCTCACAAACAACTCCTTTTATTCACACACTAAATTCAGATACAACAACACTCATAATCATAGCACTACACTTTCTCTCGTGTATTTTCACCCACACAATCCACATCATGGTTCTAAATGCAGGTCCATTGCAAGCTTCCAAAACTCAAACCATTCCCACTCTAGCCCAACAGCTGGCTAAGACTCTGATTTAAATTGTTCTAAAATATCTCGGATGTTGATCTATCTGTCATAATCTCACTTTTCTCCGTTTCCGCTATGCAATTGCTTGTTCTTGTCCTTGTCTGTCTGCCTGTCTGTCCCACCAGTTAGTTAAACTTTTTTTGATTATTTGTTGTTGTTTCTCTCGTTTTGTTTGTTTTGTTTGTGTTAGGGTGAGTGGGTTTTGGAGTTGCTTAAACCATTTTTTTTATTTTATTTTGTTGTATACCTATGCTTGAATAAAGGGCCAAAAAAAAAAAGGAATTGAAACATTTTCCCTCTCTCATGGAAAAAATAAATTTCACACATGCTGTACATGTAGACATTTAAAGTAAAATCAATTAGAGTATACCTGAAATGTAAAACTGAAGAGGAGAATGGTAGGCTCTGTATACAGTCAAATGAGTAGATGCATCTCATTTGTTCTACCCCTAAATTCCACCAGATTCGTGTTCGGTCCGTCTCCGCTCTGCCCTATGTGTGTACTTCTACTGGCTCTGCTGCACTATGTATCAACTCCGTAGCAGCTCTGGCAGTCCGGACCCTTCCATTGCAGATACGCAAGGCCTCTATTTCTGCCAAATTCAGCACAGAGCAGACAGGAAGTCAGACACCGAAACAACAACATAACATCTGGTTAATTTCATAATAAAACAACCAGAGCAAACATCTCAAAAAAAAAAAAACAATTCAAGCACTTCTTCTAATCCTTCAGTTGAGAACACTTCTTGTTGTTGTGTTTATAACACATACCTATAAGTGCGGTCACACGGATTCTGTAATTATTGCAGGAATTCCTCAACTCCAGCTACCTGGCAGTGCTGCGCTGTGCTACACCCAAAACGGGGCCAGTGGGGGATGACGAATGATGGCAAAACCTAAGTGGATCAATTCCGCAAAGTGCAGCCAACCAGTGGAATTCCTAGGTTACTGCAATTAATAAATCAAGTACTCTGACAAGAAGAAAAATAAATAAATTGGTAACTGTGGCTGTTGGTGGTGTTGTGTTGCTGAATACTGTAAGCAATTACAATGATGTGCTGTGCTTAAGGTACACAGTCTCTGAGCCTCTCACTCAGCAGCTAACCAGCTAGCACAAAGCTGAGTCAAAGAACAGAGTTGCAGCGGCAGCAACTGACTCATTCAGCAACAACTGTTAAGGCCCCCACACACCGCCCAGACTGAAACCAACAGCCAACGGCCTTTATTCGACCACTCTGTTGCCTCTTGTCAGACCCGTTCGGCAGAAAAGTTGCATTGAACACACTGCTTCGACGTGCTGCCAACTCTACAGTAGCGTGTACGTTCTGCGCTAGCGTGAAAAAGATGCTCGACAAGAGCTTTATGCACGCAACTCTCTTTACTTTCGATCAAAACATAACTTAACTATTCCAGACAAAAACAGCTGCATACTATACATGCAGCGAGGCATAACCAAATGAAAGCAGATTCATTCGTCCTGAACGTACATAACAGCTAGTCTCGTGCCAGTAACGTTACTCCAAAACATGAAAACGGGGAATGACAGAACAGAGCGCAGGGAAAAACAAAGCACACACAGTATTCCGCCCCTCCCACACACCATGCTGATTCGCTAGCACACCGCCAATCAGAATGGTCATACAGCTGGCACACAACCAATCAGAGAAGACTGCCGACAGCCAACCTCCTCAGACTTCACATGCTGAAAGCTTCCAACGCAGCTGAACACACCAAACAGATTTTTTCGGGACCTCGTCCGAGTCTCCCCAAACGCTTCAGACGTCCAACGGTTGGGCCGGTGTGTTCCATCCTTTACGACTTTAGCCCTTTCAGACTGAGGACTTTTGTGACCTCTTCTTTGCTTGTGTTTGTATGATTATGGCATTTTTCAGAGCTGTTTATTTATAAATGTATTAGACTAAAAGAGCCAAAAGAGCTTGTTGAAAGAAAGAAACTACTAACATTTCTCTCAGCTGGCCAGCTCGAGCTATAGGGCAGTTGGTGTTGGTGTAGTCCGTCAGTTACATTCATCTGTTTTGGGGGAGTGGCTATAGACCCCTTCTGACCCTACGTCACGATTACGTCACGTGTTCAGCTGGAGGCAAAACAAACCGATTTTGGAGGCAACTGCTAACGTTAGTAGCTCCCGGACTTCGCCATCTGTGCTACCATGGTGTCATCTTGTTGTGTTGTCGGGTGCCAGAACCGAAAGAGTAATGGCTTAAATCTAAAATATTACCGTATACCACCTGCCAGCCAGAAGACAACTATGGCTGAATGCAATCAGAAGAACAGACTGGACGGAGGCAATCATCAAAAATGCTCGTGTTTGCAGCTCGCACTTCATATCAGGTAATTACTACTAACGTTACTAGCTAGATAACTAGCTAAATACATAATTTTCTTGTGTATCTTGCCATTCCTAACATTTGGTAGCTAACTAACTTAGTAGCTTAATTTAACATGTCCAACCAACCAGTATGCTAACGTTAGCTTAGACTGCCTGACACTGATAAAGCTTCATCTTATTTTGTAGGCAAGGCTTCTACAGATGAAAACAGTCCAGACTTTGTTCCCTCTGTTTTTTCCTATGGACGGCAGAGTAGCAGGCCTATGGAAAAGATTGCAAGGTTTGTCAAATTGAGGTTTATAAACTGTGTGACTAACCCTACCTTCTTGTATGCAGGCTTTTAACTCTGTCTCACTCTCTCTAAGACTGGAAAGAAAAAGGAAAAGGGATACTCGGACAGATAAGCAGGAGGAGGCGTCTTGCCATGGTGAGAACATAAATTCTGTAGTTTTAGGTATTCTATGTCATACATAATTATTATTATTATTATATTGCGCTGACACTGAAGACACTGTGCAAATGTCTTCCAGGTGATGATGTTCCAATGACAGCAGATGACCCAGAAGAGACTATGGTCCCACAAGAAGCCTTCAACAGTCTCAGTCAGAAGTATAACCAACTCAGTACTGAATATGGTAACCTGAGAAATGACTGTTACAGACTCAGAGAGGAGAATGCAAGATTGAAAGAGGAGCTTCAGAAATCACACTTCTCCTTTTCCACGGTCAAAGACAATGCTAATTACTTGCTATTTCTCACTGGGTTAACTTCAGTCCTCTTCAATTGGTTAATGGGTAAAATAAAATGTGGTGTGCAGAAGCTATATGCATCTCTCACACTAGAAGATCATTTATTAATGGTTCTAATGAAACTGAGATTGGGACTCAGTAATAGAGATATAGCATATAGGTTCAGAGCCTCTGAAGGCACAGTTTCCAACATTCTAAGATCCTGGCTACCTGTAATGGCAAAAATGTTAAAATCTATTATTAAGTGGCCGGCAAAGGGGGCTATCCTTCAAAATATGCCAAAAAGTTTCAGGCGACGTTTCAAGAGGTGCCGGTGTATAATTGACTGTACGGAAATTTTCATAGAGAGACCTACTAACTTGACTGCTAGAGCTCAGACCTGGTCCAACTACAAACACAATAATACAGTTAAGTACCTGGTGGGAATAACTCCGGCAGGGGCAGTTTCATTTCCTGTCCAAAGGCTGGGGTGGGAGAGTGTCAGATAAACAAATAACACTGGAATCAGGATTTTTAGACCTACTAGAGCCAAGAGATGAAATCTTAGCAGACAGGGGATTCTTGATCAGGGATGAACTTGCTGCATATGGTGCCACCTTGCGTGTACCAAGTTTCACTAAAGGAAAGAGTCAGTTACCGGCATGTGAAGTAGACTCATCAAGACAACTGGCACGTGTGAGAATACATGTAGAGAGAGTTATAAGCAGATGGAAGAGTTTCAAAATTTTGCATTCTGTTATTCCAATTTCCCAAATTAGCCTGTTGGATGATATGGTGATTGTTTGTGGTGCCCTGACGAATTTCTGCAAATCTGTAGTGCCAAAATAGAGTAACGTGTATGAAATGTATTGTGTCAGTAAAACTATGAACTCAGAACATAAATGCTTTTTTTACTCGTTCACTTTTCTACACTGCTCCTTTTGAGAAACCTTTCATACTATGAGCTTTTTTCTAGATTGTGATAATTGTTATACTTCATTGTTATGATTGTTTGGGATAAGAATTTAAGAAGATTGAAATAATCATCAAATAAAACTCAAATCGAATTACAGTGTCTTCATTTAATGTACAGCAAATGACTACCTCTTATTTTAAATGTCACTATTTCAACATCAGTAACTGTATTTCAGATAGGTAAGTAATATCAAAGAAAAAGTATTGTCTTAATTCATTGTCCAGAAATAGAAACATATATACAAGTGCAAAGTGTAAATACAAGTGCAAATTATATACAGGTATAGTTATAGACTGGTACATGAAACAAATCAGGACTATTGGCTCACAAAGTTACTCTGCTGTGTGCACTAGCCGAATGTGGGATCAATGCAGCAATCTAGACAGGTATAGTTATAGACTGGTACATGAAACAAATCAGGACTATTGGCTCACAAAGTTACTCTGCTGTGTGCACTAGCCGAATGTGGGATCAATGCAGCAATCTAGACTTTATGCTGAACCCCCATTCTCTCTCAATCCACTCCTCTTCACCCCCCCCCCCCCTCCCCCCTCGCTCTCGTCCCTCTCCTCCACTCCCTCCTACCCCCTCCCTCTAAACTGCCCTGTTTAGATGGATGCAGATGGGTCAGGTGTACAGTTCATCTACACAGACTGCAGTGCCAGTTCTTCAGCCTCCTTTTAACTTGTACACAATCATAATGGAAGCTATGTTTGCACATCACACACTTGATCATTTTTCCGAACTCTGGCTTTTTGCATGTGTTACAAGAAACTGGTGGTTTAAGGGCAGGGTCTTGGCTGCGGGTCAGAAGTTCTGGCAAGATACAAGAGAAATAACACTGTTTTGCTATAGGTAAAGCCTTCTGCAAGAGCTCTTCATCTCTTGTGATGCGATTCACAATCATCTCTGGAATTGTCCACACAATAAAATCACAATATTTTACATTGCAGACATGAATATGTAGTTGAACCTGGTAGTAGTAGGGGTGCGTTTTCTTTAGGTCATAGTTTTGGTCAAGGCAGAAATCATCAGTGACCTCCAGTAGGCCTTCCCTGTACTTATATGGAGACTTGATTTCCACCACCCCCTCCCCACAGCAGTCACATACTACTTTAGCATCAGGAGATGCGCCAAGGTGGGGTTCATCAGGCCGTATCGCAAAACCAGAGAGGCTAACCTTTGCATTCTTGTGAATTTTGTTGACCTCTTTGGCGTAGCACTCCCTAGCCATTTCCTCCTGTTCTCTTCCCCACACAACAGCTGGAACCTGTATGTTGGTGTCATCATAGTGCATGATTTTCTTCAGGGTGGTTTCGAAAAAATGGTCACCATTACCTGTACACACACTATAAAATGTTGTGCTGGTAATCCTGCCTTCCCTGTGAGTGTGCCAGTCTTGGGACTTTGCCTGCTGTTTTGTTTTCGCTTCTAGTCTCTCACACTGGTCAGGGTGGATGTTGCGCTTCATGTTGAGGTAAGCCTCTTCACATTTCTCAGCTATGCCAACTTGGTTCTGCTGTTGGAGTGTGGGGTCGTACATGGCAGAGAGTGGCTCTGGCAACTCCTCCAGCAGATCCTCTTCTAGCTCACACTCTGATGCAGTGTCAGTCTCACTGTCCTCCATGCTGGTTAGAATGGCAGCGTCAGGGGAAATCAAGCGGAGTTCTTGGATATCTTCATCTGTGAGTTCTAGAGGAAGAGGAAGGAAAAAAACGCATTATCTTGGATTATATTAATATAGCACCATGAACATGCTATCATTGGTTGTATTTGGTGTACTGTAGACTAATGGATTTATGTGTTAAATACAGCTCTTTTGAATCTTTAAACCTGCTTCACACTAACACAGACCCTGATACAGATACTACACTGCAAACCTGCGTCAGACTACCTTTCTTTTTTGTCTATTTTTTCTGTATGTAAAGTTGTACTGAGTCAGAAGTGAAAAGTATGACTTGACTTGAAAGTAAACTTAAACCTCAAGTAATGACAATCATTATTTACTCAGAACTCTGTGTGTGTATGTTTCTCTCTCTCTCTCCCTCTCAATAATTCCTCCCTTCCACTTTCTCTCTCCATCCCATCCCTTTCTCTCATTCTATTTCCCTTCAATTTCACTCTCTCCATGTTCCCTGCCTTTCCCTCTCTCTCCTTCTGTCTGTCTTTCATTCAATTTCCCCTTGCTCTCCCTCCATTTCCCCTCCCTTTCACTCACTCTTTCTCTCTCTCCCTCTCTTCCCCCATTTCCCATCTCTTTTACTCTCTCTTATTATCTTTCACTCTGTCTCCTCTCTTTTCACTCCCTCCCTATCTCTCCTACCCTTTCACTCCCTTTCCTGCTCTCCCTCTGTGTCTCTACCTTTCTCCCACCCTTCATCCTTCCCTGTCACTTCCCTTCCTTTTCCCATCTCCCTCCGTCCCTCCCACACACTCTGACAATGATCATGACTGGCCAGACCCTAATACTGGTACCTCCTGCACTGCTACTGAACTTTCTGACTTTGGCTGAGGCTGCTGTCAACTTTCCTGTCGAAGGCCTCTGGAATTTGATGTCACTAAGCCTGGCTGGTTTGACCTCTCTCTTTGTCCCTTTCCAGAGGCATTCTCCTGATGTGACTGCTGGCTGTGCTGTTCTCCCCATCCTAACATACAACTCCACCTTAAATAGTATGGCTGCTGAATGACTGCAACAGGATCCTAGGCTGCAATATCAGATAGAAAATTAACTGAGTGATAGCTAACATGTTTATAGAGCATAACAACGACTAACATTGAAATGCTAAACTGCAATGCCTGTTAATTATCTTACTGTTTCTGGCCTGTGCTATAGGCTACCATCACAATAACTAAACACATGATGTGAAAATAGGCTAGAAAACATGAGATGTAAGTTACTTACCCAGCCATGCAAGTGCAGTTTGCAGTGAAGACGTAGTTGTTTGTTCGACTCACGATAACCCAAGCCTGGTACATCGTTGTCTTGTGGCCTTGGCGCTGGCTGGGTAAAACTTCGGCTCGCACAACACAAAACTCATCTGATATATCTTTGTATTGCAAGTCTTGGACATGACCATTTAGGACATAGTTGTAGGCATCTAGTGATTTATACGCCCTAAGTTTTTCTTTACTGTAGACGCTTGGTTTCTCTATGAAGTAAGTGTAAATCTCCGGCCATTCAACGGAGGGTAAACCTGTCACGTCGTCTTTCCATTGAGTGAGCGCGTAAGGGTCGGTCAAGATGGTCCCATCTGATAAGGTCAATTTTTTTAAATAACACTCCCTATCCCGTACAGTGAGTGTCTGTACATAATGCGATACATTCTCACCTTCTTTAGCCATTTTGTGTACGATACTAGCTAGCTAGCCACTGTGTTCAAATGTTTCTTCTGCCTCCAGTGATCGCCCCGCCCACCCGGATGTTTACAATCTGTGAAGGGGTCTATTGAGAGGCCTGAAGAGAGGAGACAGGATTTTTTCTGTTTGATACCTTCAAAGTTTAGCTACCTCTTCCAAGTTTCCCCAGTCTTAACAATAGATCAGTCCGTAGGGACTTGGCTTCAGGACTTGAAGGTCGCCGGTTCAAGTCCCACTTGGATCAAAAAAGGTATTATGAAGACTAGTAGTTGGAGAATGCCAGTTCATGTCCTGGGCATTGCCGAGGTGCCCTTGAGTAAGGCACTGACCTCTCCTCCATCATCTCCTCTACACTGTGGGGGTGGAAAAAAGAATTTCCCCTTGTGGGATTACTAATTGTATATAAAAAAAGAATACACTTGTCTTTCCTCCATTTTAGTCATGGTTCAAATGTCTACACTAATTTTTGCAAATTAGGAAAATGTCACAAACCTACTTTTTCAAACTCCTCCAAGGCAATTTCAATGATTTGCACTAAACTTTGCACACAGCATCTGTGGATACTCCTGACAAAAAGTTATTAAAAAATAATTTTGATATTCCAAAGAATACTCAAGTTAACTTCCTGCAGATTTTGTTCCAAACAGGAAGTGCTGCATGTCTCCACATTGGTGTGTCCGAAAGACATGAAACTCAGGTTATTACTTCCCCATGAGCCCCTAAGGCTCTGTGCAAAATTGGGCGATGACCACTAGGTGGCACTCTTTAAATTGAAGAGTTTTATATCTCCACATCGGTTGGTCGGATTAAGACAAAACTTGGTACAATCATTGCCAATGCCCTCCTGAGGACAGCTGTCAAAGGTGTTACCAGTCCGCTACTAGGTGGCACTCTGGTGGCAGTCTAAGTCTATTTAAATATTTGGCACTGTGCCCACACCATAACACTTATGCCACTGAAATTTATAGGGGTGGTATAGACTTGCCCCTGTTACTCACACACCAGCAATGAACTTTTCGAAACAATGAATTTTCAAACTCCTCCTAGGCGATTTGGCCGATTTGCACCAAACTTTTCATGTAGTGCCTGTGGACACTCTTGACAAAAAGACAAAAAGTATTGTGGTAGTACAAAAAACGCCCAAGATATAGAACAATAATTTCCTGCTCATTGTGGTCAAAATAGACAGTCTTACATATCTTGACGAAATACTGTCCCATTACTAGAGATGCACCAATCGATCGGCAACCGATCGCAATTGGCCGAGTTTTGATCGGAGTTCTCAAAATAGATAAATCAGGCCGATCAGATGACGTTTCAATATAGAGACAGTGCATTGACTGCATGCAGGGTGGGAATTTCACGGCGGCCATGGCTGCTGTTGCCCCACACTTTGGCCTTGATGCAGCGTGAAAAAAAAACTCATCGTACAGACACAGTGGCCTCTGTGCCCCTGGCCCGGTCAGCGTAGCGGGCTTGCCTTTAATTAACAGCCACCTGAGTGCACAGTAGTCACTCACAGTAACTTCAGTGAGTCCGCGGTTCGCGCAGATGGAGTCTCATCATCACGATGATCTCACGTGAAAGCATCTCATACAGCAGCAGCTTCTCAAAACAGAAGTACGAAACTTACAGCACAGCGAGCGAGCGCAGCCGGTTTTGACATGATACGTAACTGACTTATGTGGTAGGATTTAGTCCGGTAAAGTTGGAAATATATTCACAGATTCGAACTTCCCGGATCAATAACTCATAAGTGAAACCTTGTTAAAACACAAACGACGGCTCTTTCCTACCTTAGTGAGGAAGACAACGAGCTAGAACCGTATTTTCATCTAAACGAGCGTCTGGACATTAACTCTGGTCTGTATGATCAGCCGGCTGTGAGACGAGGGCGCAGGGACCGTCTACAAAGTGCAGCACTGAAAAGAGAAACTACAAAAAAATTCAATAACTTTTATTCAGAGTGTAGTGCCACCAAAATCACACCACACATCAGTGGTCTCCTGCTGTTATTCTACAATTTTTTGTTTGGAAAAAATGTGCTTTGCCATAATTTTGGGGAATTTCTATTGGGATAAATATTCAATAACACTAATATTCAGTGTGGTGTCACAAAAATCACCTCACCCTAACCCTACTTGACAAAAACTACTTTATAATGTAACTTTAACTTGATTTTGGTATTAGAAAATGTGTTAATACATAATCCATGTCTTATTATAAATTAGGATCTTATGGTATCAGTCTGAAAGGTAAATCAACAAATTTTACTCAGTGGCCTTTGTGCCCTGTCATGTGGCCTTGGTGCCCCTGAAAACAAAAGTGCAGGCCAAATGGACTTGCCCCTAAAATGACAAAATTCCCACCCTGACTGCATGCATTCCCACTAGTAATCTACGGTTACTCTATGTAAGCTGAGTCCAAGTTGTCTCTAAGAGAGTCTCTAGAGTGTGAAATATTGCACATTGCCTCAGCCTGCAATAAAACTGTGGTCAATTCATGATACTTTCTCATCTCCTAACTTTTATTCTTAATAATACAATGTCAATGATGTGTAAGAAGAATCATTAATTAAATATATGAAAGTTACACAAGACAACAATATAGAATCATTTATTGATTTGACACTGTGATCGGTGATCGGCAATATCGGGATCGGCTGATACTGCTTTTGGTGATCGGTGATCGGCCCCAAAAATCCTGATCGGTGCATCTCTACCCATTACCACTAAACTTTTGCTAATTGTGTTCCATGGCCTGATGATGGTTTTTGCAAAATTCGGCACAAATCAGCCAATAGGTGGCGTTTTTATTGCCAAATGACGAAAGAACGGCTTGACTGCCTACACTTTTGATTGCTCATTCAGGCTTTCTCCACCAGTGGGCAGTGCTGCCTTGCAATGGATACAAACCTCTGTTTACGAGTCTGTAGGGCCATACAGTGTAGTCCTCTCATTAGGAGTTCTTCTGACTTCAGTGTACATTATCTAATACTGGCAGGAGCAGGCAACCGAATTAGAAAGGAAAAACTTCCTCAATGGAAGGTATGCATGAACAAGCCCCGACAGCAGTATGCCCTCATATGCATGGACTGCGAGGGCCCGTTCATTGCTGCTTGCAGCTTTAATTTTTCTTTTCATTCTCCCACTTCGACTGCACTATTGGAGTCCTGAACATACCCCAAAAGTCACCACATTTGGAACATATGTCACATCTGGCGAAAATTGCAATACTGCATTGCAATTGGGTGCGGGTGTGGCCAGGGGACTCTACAGCACCTCCTACTGTAATGCCTTGCCTCCTACATGCACATCCATTAACGAAATTCGGTATGCAAAAAACCCTCTTGGACCCATACCCTCAGTAAAGCAGGAAGTCTGCAATTTAGATTTTTGCCTAGATTTTCCCCATATCTATGCCTCATACTTTTATGAACTCCTCCTATAGATTTAACACCACAGACGTCACACTGACTCAGTATCATCCTCAGATGTTGAAGATGAAAAGTTATCAAAAGCTTTTGCCTCCTTCATACCTGGTGGGCGGGGCAGTGCCGTCCATTTTGATGATTCGCCATAAACCATCAATTCCTTATAACTTCTACATACAATTTCCAATCTCAGCCAAATTGCTCAAACATGTAGAGGGTGTCACCCTGAATTTGTCAGTGCATCAATACTGTGTCATATCTGTAGCGCCACCCACTGGACACAGGAAGTAAGCCTCATGTCATTCAATCACACTTCCTGCATGCACATACATGAAAGAAATTAGGTATGCATGTATATCATGACGAGACGCACAAACATGCGTGGAGAGAGGGCCCGTTCATTGCTGCTTGCAGCTTTAATAGTAATTATATGCACTTCTCAAATTGACAGGAATCTGCTGTCATTGAGGATGTTCCTGTTCTCTGACTCACTAATGAAAAATAAATTCAAATTCATATGTATTATCCAGCTGCAGCCTTTAAATTGTCAGATTCATTGTATCAGTAGCATTTCTTTTCAGTAACTAAGGGGCCGTCCACACGGACGACAACAATCTTTTTTTCCTCCGTCTTTCTCTGCATCGTTTCAAGAATATTTGGGTCCATACGGATCCACTGAAAATGGACGAAAATGCTGTAGTTTATATTCCAGGCCTATAGGTGTCGCTTGAAGTTCACCAAAAACGGAGAAGAAGAGACGGAGCATGCGCATAAAGTTTGCATGCTGTAAACAAATAGACAGTAGACAGAGAAACCGAACACAACAAGAAGAAGAGAAAAATGTCTACTGCAAGGAAACCAGAATCGTTTGTGTGGACTGATAATGAGGCCGAACTGCTGCTGCGACTCACACTCAACTACAAGGCGAGTAAGTTGCAAGAAAGCCTCAATGTCTTCTGCGGCATGAACACGAGCATGTAGTCCGCGAGTGTTGTTGTTGTTGTTATGAGACGTCACGGGATTCAGAGGTCGAAGGCAAGAGGTCGAGGGGTGGGGGGATGGCATCATCGCTTCGGAAAGTATGCGGATTCGCTGTCCACACGGAAACGGGACAGCTGCGTTTTCGGATTTTTCACCCTGAGACCCATTTTCAAAAAGTGCGTTTTCAGGCGCTGCGTTTTCAGGGTTCGGCTTCTTTATAAATAAAAATCTGTGTGACTGTTGCATGTGAATGAGGAAAGTCTTGCGTCACAATGAAGTAAATGATATACAGCAAGACTTTCCCTTTTGCTTCCTACACAAGAGATGCCTTGACATGTGGATAAACCTGGTCTCACCAATCTCACTGCGCTGCAATTACTTTCTTTAGCACCATTTTTCCACACACACACACACACACACACACACATATATATATATATACGTATATATATATATATATATACGTATATATATATATATATATATATATATATATATACGTATATATATATATATATATATATATATATACGTATATATATATATATATATATATATACGTATATATATATATATATATATACGTATATATATATATATATATACGTATATATATATATATATATATATATATATATATATATATATATATATACAGTATATATATATATATATATATATACAGTATATATATATAAGGCTCCTGCCGCCACCATCACCCCTTCTACCTTTGGGTCAAACTCTTCCAGCATGGTTTTAATGATACCTCCCCTTCCTCCGTGCTCAGTAGAGACATTAATAGTAAAGGTTAGTGGATTGCACACTTGAATCACACAGTGTGCTCTCACTGAAGGCAGGCGGCTGCAATGAAGATTACCCCGGGAGTTAGGATTGCTTTACAGGCCTGTAAACATGTTCATTGCAGTATGGCATTTAGACATTTAAGAGCCATCTCTATTGCATTTTATTTATTAGGAGGTGGATGTCCATCATGGTGATGCATGCTAGCTGTTAGAGCCTGAGATAGTTGTACTGCTGCAAACTCCAATTATTGATATCTGTGTTGGATGTTGGATGAATCACAATACTAAGACCAGGGCAGTATACTTTTGATTGTTGAACATATATTTATATAGTGTCTTGTTTTGAACATAATGTTGAACAGCCAAAGCCCGCTGAGCCAATGTACTGTATACAGTCTGATCTGTGTGTGGGGGTCTGTGGGTGTGTGTCTTAAGGGGGTGACAAACCCCTTGGAAACCGTTTGCTAGTCTATGCCTTATCTGTCCAAGTAGTTAAAACCCAGCCTGTTAGAATGCTTATCAGGCTCAAGTTTCTGCCACCATTGTAGGTCTCTGTAGACTAAGATATCCACATCTGTTTGCTGATACTGTTTCTTTGGTGTGAGTCTGTCTGGGCAGTTGGTGAAATTTGGTTTTAAACAATGCAACATTTTGGAAAGAGATGACAAACAAAAAAAACATTTTTTGAACCAGTACACTTAAACATACAGTAATGTGAACTTTGCTTCAGTTCGCATTACTGAGTGTGCTCACCATATTGTGCTCACCATATTTCTTGTTCTACTTTTACATAACATCTTAGTATTTGTTATTCCAGTTATGCCAAGGTATCATAGTCTTGTTTTAGGCACATAGCTGGAGACTGGACATGGTTAGCCTTGGTTTGCATAAGACTGAAAACAGGGTAAACATCTTCATCAAAACATCAGTAAATGAAAAAAATAACAAATTACCTCCTCCAAAGCCAACATTTACATGTTTGAACTTCATGTACATAAACACAAATGAAAAACAGATGATCTGTGACTTTTGGGTTTATGTATGTGGAGCTATATTTAATTTATCTACCCAACCAGGGCAGTTTTTGCATTATCTTCTACAATAGTGCGAGTTGCCAGATATAGTCAATGAGCATGGTCATGGTATAAATGTGTTGATTGACTTTGGTCTATGTGTATTACTTTCGGCTAACATGTCCTAAATCCGGCTCTATACATAACACAGAGATATCGGTATTGATCCTCTTATCTATCTTTAGCCTTTAATATTTTATCAAACTATTCAAATGGTCAGAAGCATGTTCTGATATTACCATGTTGCTGTTGTTCCTGGAACATCATAAGTCATTTAGCTTCCTATGCTGATTATGTCCATAGCTGAAGCAAACAGTTGTAGCTGAATGGGTTAACATGAAGATGTCAGATACAACATTTTGAGAACTCCTGAAAATCTGAAACTCTTTAGAAATTAGTTTTATAGGAGGTGATGTCAGGGTTAAGTTCTTAGCTTGAAGAAGGTCTACCACCACCACCAATGAAAGTCTATAACTCCAGACCCATCGACAGTCAAACTAAGTGCAATCAGTAGCAGCTGATTTGTCTTGGTGTCTTGTCAGAGACTGTTACTGTGACAAATTGGTGTGTCTTCAGTTTGCCTGATGTTGACATCAACCCCCTCCCATGAGGCCTCACCTCTGACACCCAGGCACGTGTGGTCGTCTGACAATCCTGGCAGGCCTCTTCCTTTGGGGTCAAAGGTAGAAGTGGTGACATTAAAAAAGAAAGGGGGTAATTGAGACAAAGACTGGGGAAACACTGAGATGTTCCCTGCATTTGATAGTAATTGCCACAAAATCATCCCAACCAGATTTCATAAACAGACAAAAATGACTACAAATGTTTTATGTCATCATACTGATGGATGAATGAATAAATATTGTGACTAAGTTTGGCTCTGAATTCATAAAACTAAATCCTGCTGACCCTTGTTTTGCTGATCTTTCTTTCCTTATTATTATAAGGGCCTCTGGTCAAGCTAAACATACAGTACAGTCCGGCAGCACATGAAAGGCACCTTTTTCTTCAAACTTTTGTCTTTATATTTCTCTTGATCATTGCCAGCTATGCTGCATGTTGGCCTTTATATGGACTACTGTGAGATGCCCCACGGCAGTTAGAGAACGTGTTTTCAGCATTAAGCCACGGTTAGCAAGAGGGGGGTACCCTGTTTGAAGTCAGTACCCTAAGGGGCACATCAGGTGACGAATAGAAATTCAAACCAGTTCAGTTTAATTAAACCCTGTTGTTCCGTAAGGACCACTATCGATCCATCTACTAGTTAAAGAGTCAGGTCTGAACTCCTTCCTTTCTGCATGGCAATGTTGTACTTGAAGAACCAAGGCATTTTTCAAAATGTATTCCGCTGTTGTAACTTCACTAACAATAGATCATTTTCACATTGTGGCCATATTCCTGCTGCAGTGCTCCAGGCTGCAAGCTTTATGAATGTAGGAAACCTTACAATTGTTATCATATCACCACCTCCCAGTTGATCAGCGACCAAAAAGACAATGGAGAGTGAAACTCTGCAGGGACATCGGAGCATATTTCATGATTTCATGATTTTACAAAAACCAATAACACAATAACAGCTCAAATTTTATCCATACTGGAAGTCTCTCTCCTGGTCTTTGCGGACCGGATAAACCAGCTGGATCTCGTGGAAGTACAGGACCTTCTTCAGAGGGGCCAGATCTGGTCTGAGAGCCACCAGTTCACAGAGGTTCAGGACGGGCCCTCACAGTCCATGTGCGTTGGGGCATGCTGCTGTCGGGGCTTGTTCATGCAACACCTTCCGGAAGTTGTTCCTTTATCATTTGGTGGCCTACTCTTGCCGGTATTAAATAATCTATGCTGAAGTCAGAGGAACTCCCTGCAATCTACATAAAGAATATAGAATATTATTTATATACAAATAATGAGAGGACTACACTGTGTGACCCTACAGACTCTTAAACAGAGGTTTGTATCCATTAGCCAGGCAGTACTGCCCTCTGTTGGGGAAAGCCTACATGTACAATCAAAAGTGTAGACAGTTAAGGTGTTCTTTCGTCATTTGGCAATAAAAGCGCCACCTATTACAACAGGTTTTTCAAGTTTTATGATTTTGCGAATGGAAAGTTACAGTGAAAGTTGGCGTGGCATACATTACATAATTCAGCTATATTCAGGGAACAGGTTTAATAATGTGTAACATATTATGTTGGACTCACGTGCCCAAAACGCTTTTGCATTTAAAATAGCGCCAGCTGCAGGTCAATTTTGGTGTTAATGATTGACTGTTGGCATACACTGGTTTTATGTTTTAGATAGAAACATTTATTTTGTGCTGATTATCGATGCCATCATGCAACATAAGTCTCAAATTTAGATTTTAGATTACTTGCATTTTATTGTATCAAGTGGATGAAGAAGTATGGAACATAATGTGAAGTTTTACCTGACTGTGATGCAGAATTTTATGTTCAGCCAATAAAACCTAGTAAGACAATGCATACAAAAAGACAAAAGAAAGAAACCAAACCATCTCTCTCCTTGGTAGATATGAGAATTTGTAGCCTGCACTTGGTGCTCCATTTAATCACTTTTAGACTAATGCTAATATGTTGTAGCTGTGACAGTGCATTAGCATGAATAGCAGACAAAGCTATTCACCACATGCGACCTGCTGTCCTCCTGTGATGGCTCCTTCTCACTAAATACACATTGGCATAAGGGATAAGTGCACTTTATTGTATATACTAACTGTGCTATGAAGGAGGAACAAGACCAATTTTTGTACTATTCTACAGTGTGCACAAATACTGACATGTCTTCTTAAATAGAATATTAGTTCCTCTTACCAGTCACAGAGAGTCCTAATTAGTCATAGAATCTGTTTTTTTTTTGTGTTTTTTTTTAATGTCATCTGATACACTGGTGGAGCTTGGTCAAGTCTGACATGATAAAACTGATAACGGTATCGGGTATCCCTTAATTTTGCTTCAGAACTACACATTTGGGCTCAACTCAGGCTTGAAGACTACAAAACAGATGCGTAGAGTGACAAACCAAGGACACAGGGTTTGAAATAAGAATGTGTTAAAGTGCCACAGAAGATTGACGTAAATGTGCCACTGGCTGCACTGTGGTAGATGCAGGTATGTGGGACGAAGTGTTTTTGGAGCTTGACACATAAACAATATAGCAGAGGCATCTGTACCGAAACCAAACTTTCCATTCCCTTCTGTACCTGATGGGCCAGGCCGGGTTCAGTCCAAATTACTACTTAATCCCGGAGCAAATGCATGTTATTCACAAGATTGTCACCTTCTTCTCTGATAGACAGTAGTGTCTCTACTAGTGATGTGCGGATCAATAGCTACTGAAATTTCAATACCTCCATTACCAGATCTTTATGCTCTAAAATTGATTCTCAAATTAAAAATATTGATACTTTTGATACTTCAGTCATTTGAGGTAATGTAGCTATATCATTTAAAGGAACGCAGTGAAACTACTTTTTCTTCCGCCTGTGTAAGTGCGTAATTCATAAGCGCAGCAGCACGCTGATCAGTCAGTCACTCAGTCTCAATCTGTAGACACATTGGCAGAGCGTAAACGGAATCATGTGTGGAGCTATTTCAGCTCCACAAACAGCCAAGACGCGGTTTGTGATGTTTGTGGAAAAACGGTAAGGAGTTATGGCAACACAACAAACCTTGTGAAACACCTCAGATTAAACACAGAATACGAGGCATTCAAAAATCAAAACTGTAATTTTATGTAACTTATTTTGTTGCTGTTGGAGTTGTTCAAATTAATAAATATGGTTATGAAATAAGTAACAAAATAAATACATGCTTCAACAAATAGCTGCATGAGTTCAGCTTGGAGTAATAATATGTGTATCACTGAGATCATTTCACATAGGCAAAAAAGCCTAGATTTATTCAGGTATGGTTTCCTAAAGAATTTATCATTAAAAGTGGATTACATAGACTAGTTGTCATTAAATTATACAGAGCAATTGCGATAAAACAGCCATGGTGAACTTAGAAAAATATATACTAGTACAGTTGGATAAAAAACAATATTTTATCTATAAAATATATCTATTATTATTTACAATCAGTCTAATTTGCTTTAACTGTTAAATGAATATGTTTAAATATAGGTATTGCCAAACTTGTGCAATTATTGTGGCATTTAATTGTTTAATTAAATATTTTACTGGCAATTTCAATTTGAGTCACCCAGTATTATAAAACAGCAAGTGTTTGTATCCCCTTATTGTAGGCTATTTGGAGAGACTATGTACATAGTTGAATCTAAATAAGATTAAGGGTTCAGTGCAGAGTAGCCCCATCATTTGTTTTGCCCTGTGATTTTAACATTAATAAATAAATTACTCTGATGTTCTTGTATTCTTTATGAAGCTATGATTTGAAATACACTACTTTTTTTAGATTTACCAGACACATTAGGTGTATTTGCACAAAGTATCGGTATCTGATCGGTATCGGTACCAGCCTGAATTTTACTCAGTATCGGATCGGAAAGGAAATCGGTGGTATCGAACATCACTAATCTCTACATTGAATGGGACTCCTATTGAAAGGGTTTCCAATTACAAATATCTGGGCATCTGGATAGATGATAAGCTGTCTTTTATAATTCATATCTCTAAACTTACTAAAAAACTAAAGCGGAAATTACCATTATTTTATTGTAATAGAGCTTGATTTACTTTAAATTGTAGAAAACAACTCGTTCAGGCCACTTTTTTATCTGTTCTAGATTATGCGCATGTCATCTACATGCATGCTGCTCTCTCAACTTTGAAGCCCCTTGATGCGGTGTATCATTCTGCACTTCGTTTTATTACAGGTGATGAGTTTAGAACTCATCACTTCGTTCTTTATGACAAAGTTGGATGGCCATCTTTATATGTAAGAAGGGAACAGCACTGCATGATTTTTATCTACAATGGCCTGCTGCATGTTTTACCTGAATATCTCAACAGTTTTATCTCATTTAGAACTTATTTGCACACTCGTTCACAAGAGTCCTTGATTTTAAACATTCCCAATCTAAGGACTGAATTGGGGAAGACTGCTTTTCAGGTCTACGCCCCTCAAAAAGTGGAATGACTTACAGTGTGCTTTTGAACTAAATCATCTTATTTCTTTAGTTTCAAATGCCTATTGTTCAATGTTCTACAGCCTGAATGTAATTGTGACTTATGATCATATTGTGTAGACTACCAGTCAAAAGTTTGGACACACCTTCTCATTCAATGGTTTTTCTTTATTTTCATGACTATTTACATTGTAGATTCTCACTGAAGGCATCAAAACTATGAATGAACACATATGGAATTATGTAGTAAACAAAAAAGTGTGAAATAACTCAAAACACGTTTAATATTTTAGATTCTTCAAAATAGCCGTCCTTTGCTTTGATTACTGCTTTGCACACTCTTGGCATTCTCTCGATGAGCTTCATGAGGTAGTCACCTGAAATGGTTTTCCAACAGTCTTGAAGGAGTTCCCAGAGATGCTGAGCACTTGTTGGCCCATTTGCCTTCACTCTGCAGTCCATCTCATCCCAAACCATCTCGATTCGGTTTAGGTCGGGTGACTATGGAGGCCAGGTCATCTGGCGCAGCACTCCATCACTCTCCTTCTTGGTCAAATAGCCCTTACACAGCCCGGAGGAGTGTTTGATGTCATTGTCCTGTTGAAAAATAAATGATGGTCCAACTGCAAACCGGATGGGGTGGCATGTCGCAGCAGGATGCTGTGGTTGCCATGCTGGTTCAGTGTGCCTTCAATTTTGAATAAATCCCCAACAGTGTCACCAGCAAAGCAGCCCCACTCCATCACACCCGCTCCTCCATGCTTCACAGTGGGAACCATGCATGTAGATGTAACCGAGTCAACCTGTGTATTTAATGAAATGTGTACATAATTACACAAAATCTGTTACTGCCTGACAAGAAAATGCCTCCAAATCTGCAATGAGCAGACTGTGTGTGCGTCGCTCGGAGCTCCTCCTCTTTAATTTCTTCTTCTGTGGTCACTACAATAAATGCTGTCTGTGCCCCCCACCTCTGCCCTTTTGTAGAATTCTCCTGCGGGAGAGGTGGGTGTCATTATTTCATTCAGTTAATAATCCTGAACCATCCTAATGTTTCTATTTGTTTATTATATGCAGGGTTGTGCTAGTTACTGAAAAATAGTAACTAGTTACAGTTACTAGTTACCTTGTCAAAAAGTAACTCAGTAACTCAGTTACTTAAACCAAAAAGTAATGCGTTACTGAGAAAGTAACTTTTTAGTTACTGTAAAATGTTTTTCCAATGCTCCCATTAAATAAAGGTTGATTGATTGAGTTCCCCTTTAGCCATCATTTCAGTTCTGTACTAATGCTGAATAATACAAACTGTTGATTAAACAGCCGTTTTAATTCATTTGCATCCACACCACCGAATGAATATCAGGCTGCCTGATATTGCTAAAAGAGATCCAAATAAACAATTAAACATACCGTGCTATTGTTTTATCAAGTTGTGCCTGGCTATGGGTCCGTCTTTCGAACTCCAACCGCTGCTGCTTGGGTGGAGTGGGTGTGTGCTCGCTGCTGTGACTCTTGGTCTTGGATGCTGCGTTAGCTACCTTAGCTGCTAACTTTGTCGAAGCATGCCACTTCTCCAGGTGCTTCAGCAGATTGCTGATGCTGTTGTTCGCCGTAGAAAGTATTTTTGAACTGGGACACAGTCTACACGTTACCGAAATGTTGTTTTTCCCTCTGCTCTCCAGTTGAAAATAATGTGAATACCTCCACAAGGAGAAACTTAGTTACTGAATTAAAAAAAACAACGCGTTACATTATTAGTTACTGAATAAAGTAACAGCGTTACTAATAAAGCGTTACTACCCAACACTGATTATATGTATTTCTGGTCTCAATGTTGCTATTATGTCTGTTCCTGCCTAACAAGGTGTACATGCCAACAGAGTAGCATTTAAAAATAGTAGTTTCAACAAAATCGCTAGCTTGACGCTATGACAAACCAAACTAACTTCCGGGTTTGTCAATATCTTTATCTTCATTTTATTTGTATAGGAGCTCGAGTTGACAGTCAAATTACATGCAGGTTCTGCTTGTTATCCACTCTTTCATGTACGTTTTGTTGAATATGTGGTTCATTCACTGTATAATGATTTTACTGCGTAGTCGTGGGCTCTTTTGTACAATTCTTTAGCAGGGGGGGGGGCTTGAGTGGACAGTCAATTTCCATGGAGGTTCTGCTTGTTATTCACTCTGTCAGAATAAATGGAGGTCTCGGTGTCACAGCATCATTCAAACCAACACAGCACAGAAGCACACCGGTCACATAGAGACCATCCATTCACCTTTTCTGCATTGTACAAAGACACGGTGGGGGGAACCAAAGATCTCAAATTTGGACTCATCAGACCAAAGCACAGATTTCCACTGGTCTAACGTCCATTCCTTGTGTTTCTTGGCCTAAACAAATCTCTTCTGCCTGTTGGTTTTCCTTAGTAGTGGTTTTTTAGCAGCTATTTGACCATAAAGGCCTGATTTGCGCAGTCTCCCCCGAACAGTTGATGTAGAGATGTGTCTGCTACTAGAGCTCTGTGTGGCATTCATCTGGAATCGAACCTGAGGTGCTGTTAACTTGCGATTTCTGAGGCTGGTGACTTAGATGAACTTATCCTCAGCAGCAGAGGTGACTCTTGGTCTTCCTCACCTGGGGCAGTCCTCAGGTGAGCCAGTTTCATCAAGCACTTGATGTTTTTTGCGACTGCATTTGTGTTCATTCATAGTTTTGATGCCTTTGGTGAGAATCTACAATATAAATAGTCGTGAAAATAAAGAAAAAACATAAAACTTTCGACTGGTAGTGTATGTGTATTCATGTATTTTGTACTCAGGGTGTCATTGGAAAAGAGAGCTTGCTTTCAGTCAACCTTCCCTGAATAAATAGTCAAGTCAAGTCATATCTTAATTAGGCTTTTTTGTGTTTGATTAAGAGACCCCTAGTGGCACAAATTACTTACTGCATGCCTGAGTCCCATTTTTTGAAACAAAAATACCACGTGTATACAGTATGTACTATGTTTGAGCTAACTTATTGATTGAGAATCATTTTAAATCAAAGCATTATCCTAAAAACAACCAACCAGTTTAACATGGTGCAAATACCTCTTCAAGGATGGAAACAGCAAAAAACAGTGAAACCTAATCTTTCCCCACAGAGCACTAATTGCTGAATTTCTGGGTAATACATCTAATATGTGAGCATTTTGTCTCTCTTTAATCACATAGATGAGATCAGTAATTGGCTTTTGGGAATGAGAGTGATGAGTATTTTCCAAACACCTGAGGAAATAATAATACAAAAAAACATTCTTTTTAAATTTCATGCACAGGCAATTAAACAGGAATGCATTATTTTTTGTTTTTGTGCTTCCCCTGTTGTGCCGCTGCACCTTAGCGTGGTTATGGAGGAACAAAGTGTAGAGAGGGTGATGGGCCATTTGTAGACGAGATTGGTTGAAACAGTGGAGCGAGGAGGAGCTCTGCTGATCTGGCTAGGAACATGGTCGTCTGTTTAAGGATTCACAGCCAAGTTCAGTCAGAGGATTTGCTCCTTTTTATCCGTTCATATAACACTCTTCTTCTCTTCACACAGAAAACACAAGATCTGATTCAAGCCTCACAGATCCAACTGCACACAAACACAGTAATGTTATATTGTGACGTGTGGGATAGTGGGGCTTTCACAGGGTGAATGTCCCTAGGGAATGCTGATGGGGATCTCATTTAAATAAATGTCCCCATTTACTGCCCTTCCTCATTCTATTCTGGGACAACAGTGCTATAAACATTGCTCTGTAAAATTTTAGTCATTATTTCACATAATTAATCAATTTTAGCAGCCTGAAGATTTTGTATGGACAGACTACCTGACCAAGTCTATGTAACACACTGCTGGAGCTACAGCGGATATATCACCAGCTGTACCGACAGCAGATTTCACTGCCAAACAGAGCAAGAAAAGAAAGACCAAACTCGAGATGGCTACCAAAAAAAAAATGTAAGACCGCACAAGTAGTGGAAAAAGAGTCAAAATCGGAGTGGCTTTTCAAGGTTGGCGACAACTGAAGGAGTCGAAGGGCCGTCAACACGCACGCCATGTTAGTGGTGTTTCTGTTAGACAGGTAAAGAGCTTGTTTGTTTTTGTTGGGGAAATGTATTATTACTCTGCATTTTGTAGTCAATGTAGCTAACGTAAGCTCCTTATGTTGCTTTCGTAAGTATGTGCCCAACAGTGATGTTAGCAGTTTGTAGTTGACGTTCACTAGCTAGCTAAAATAGCAGACTACTGCCATATGAGACAAATTTTCATTTTTATTTTCTAATCTATATAGCAGTGTTCACACATTCAGTGCTGCCCTGGGCTGTTTGGACATAAGCCACACGAACTTTATGCGAGAGACAGACTAATTCTTTTGCGCTACACGTGTGAAGGCCACTGTTTGGAGATCATGGAAAGATTGCACATATTTGTAAGCAGATGTTGTTAGATGGTATTTGTGTGACCTTCATTCATACAGCCTTTGAACTAGACATATTACAAATGTGCTGATGTATCCTATTTCCTATAGTTATGAGAGAGGCGCATCAACTTCCAGCCTTTAAAGAGTCAGTTCACAACAGAACCATGTCCTGCTGCTTTTACAATTTCTGCAGTTTCTCTGACAGGTGAGTGGAACTTGATGCTAATAGCAATCAGACCACTGTTATTCATGTAGTATGTGTCTTTGATGGATACATTTCATATATAAATATGTCAGTTTTTCATATTAAGTTGGTTTGCTTTATGTGCATGAATGTGCTCCTTAGCAGACATACAATATGAAAAGGAATAGCATCATTTTATTAGCTGCACCAGGAAAATGCTTAAAGTAGAGATGGGATTTATGGCTCTTTGAGGGGAGCCGAATATTGGTGAGCCGTTCCTCTCAAAGAGCCGTTCAAAAAACTGGCTCATTTGACTGATTTTTATATTTATTAAGTTTTAAGAAGCCAGCCTGGTGGCAACTCATTTTATCTTGGAAATAATCACAGGGAGGTATGATGGGGTGAGATTTGGAACAAAATAATAAAAAAATAGATATCCTACCAATATCTGAGTTTGAATTATTCTGAAATATTGATTATAACCTCATTTGACATGTGTGGACTAGATTTTAAAGTCTGATCTGGATTCATTGTAAATATTCCACAAGGTTGCACCATATCACTCTGCTTTGACAGTGACATCACTATTTTGGATTTACCCTTTGTACAAATTGTTTGTATGTGTGTAAAGCTACCATGACTTGTTATTCATGCAACACTGTGACATTAACATTTACAAATAAACATTAAAAAACAAAGCAGGCTACAATGAATTTCCGTGCAAAACAGCTTTTAGTGCAAACATTTCCACACAGTTATACACTATTTTAATAAAGGCTTATTATAAGATTAAACATTTCACACAATATTTTGATAGAAAAACAAAAAACATTTTACAAAAAAATACTTCAAGTATTAGAAAAATAGATAAAACTACAACAAATAAGAGGAAAATATTTACATACAGCCCACTATTACTATTAATATAAAATCTGCATATACTGGTGGACTGTCTTGGGGTGCATTTTGCTGCTTTGTAAAAAAAAAAGTTAAACCCTGAGGAGGACTCCTGAACTGTCCTTGGGTGAGTGGCAGCCTATACCTGAGCATCAGTGCAAATTCTATACAGTTATTATTTTTGTTCGAAAAACTTAGAAAACAACTTGCAACATGGTACTTCAATTACAAAAAATGTTTCAAGTATTAGAAAAATAGATAAAACTAGAATAAATAAGAGGAAAATATGAACATAAAGCCCACTATTACTACTAATATAAACTCTGCAATGGACTCTCCGAGGCAGGGCAGTCACGTGTTTCTGTTTTTTGATTTTTTGATTTTTTTACGCAAAGGCAGCATGCACAACTCAGGTGGTGTCATGCTACATTTGCATATCCAATAAGCACCATGCAGCTGGGCTGCGCTCCTCCCCATGTAACTTCTCTGTCCCACTCAGGGCAGGCACTGACTCAGGGGAGGTGCAAAGGAGGAGCACACAGTGATATAAAGAAAAAAAAAAAAAAAAAAAAAGAACGGTTCCCAGCTGCGACTCGGTTCCCATCGTTCATGTTAACGAGCCGTTCAATAGAATCGGTTCGTTCGTGAACGTCACAACAATAGCTTAAAGTTCTTGTCCTGGCAGTCACACGTTAGCCTACTGCTTGAGACTATTGCATATTAGTAGGGAATTTTTTAAACTGAGAGTAGACTTTGAATTTCAATTCATGATCTGATTTACAGCTGACCACAGTAGAATGTGGGAAACACACAATGCACATAACAATCCCTGTATATAATCCAGTACTTCTCTAATAGTGGGGCGCGCCTGGTGAGGTGTCAGAGGGGGCGTAATTTCCACTGGATACGGGTCCGCTGCGTTGCGGCTCCGATCCGGTTTTGCCCCGCCATCCGTTGTCTGGTAATCCCCACCAGTTGCGGTTTAAATCCGCCACGGCGCAGTACAGTAGACAGCTGGCGGCATGAGGCCGAGGAGTTCCCACGATAATTACATAAACACTTGCGACCGCAGTTATAGGTCTGTGTTATTAAAAACAACAACACTAAGTGTTTTCGACCGAAGGATCAGCAGAAGAGCTTGTGTTTGTCTCTTTTTTGAGATTTTTTGTGCTGTTTTCAACACGGAGTGTTTCATTTTGAAAAGTAACCAGATGTTGTTTGTTATTTCGGCGCTTGACTTCCTGTCTCCACTTCAGATATATAAGTGTCAGTCAAGTAACCTCTGGATTTCCTTCCTGTAAACAGTTGTTTATGCTAATTGTACTGTATATTGTCGAAACGATAAAAGGTATACTAGTTTTGTAGCGTCTATTATTTTGCGTTCCAAAAGATTTAATAAACAAGAGTCTTACCTGATTCATTTGTTATTATTAGTGCATCACATAAAGCGGAAGAACTGTAATGGGTTGATTGTTTATGATGGAAGTGTAAAGAAAAAGCTTTTATAATTTTAAAACTTTATTTCCAACAATGTAGAGATAATGAAAAACAAGGAGTAAATATAGAAAGACAAATAAATAGACGTCAGGAGTTCCAGCACTTGATGTGTTTATTCCAAACATAGTCCTTTAATTCTGGCCTGTAAAGCAATAGCTGAGCAACATGATTAGATACTTTTATGGAACAGAGCTCGACTGTCCTTAGCATACTGTGAACATATACACTTTCAATGTTGAATACTTTAGACATTCCTGGACATAACTGTACAGATGCCCCGGTTTACATTATATTTGTTTGAAGTACCAGCCCTTTCTTTACATTTTTCCAGTTACAGTGTTTATTGTTGTGCGCCGAAACACAAATTTAAATGGTAAAAAAACTACTGGGCAAAAAATAGATTCTGATTAGGGCACTTGTGTGTCCAAGTTCCATGCCTGGTCAAGCACAAGTTAAAAATACAAACAATTGATAGATATGAACATGAATCCAAGTTTAAATTTTGTCAGTACTTCACAAAGGCTTTTATTAACATATGACGAAATCACAATCTTTTCCTAACCTTAACCAAAGTGCATCTGATGCCCAAAGCTAACTATAGATTGCATCCAAACCCTGGATTTTGTTGTAGAAGTCCTGTCTGAAAAAAACATTTTTAAATGAAAATTAAATCAGGGTTCATACACTGATTTCATTCAACCCAAACATGATCTTAGCCTAACCCTAACCAAGTCCTTTTTGTGCCTTCAGCTAACCACACCTTAGGAATGGTCTGTCCTGTTCCAAATGGACTGGAGAATAATTAGATACCATCCAAGAGCAGTTGACCCCACAAGTGCTGTCCCAAATACCATTTTTGTGGCATTGAGGCTTAAGTCGGAATTGCCACCACATTAAGTGGTGGTGGGGAGGTGAACCACAAGCTATCAACCTTGCAGTCCCATGCTCGAAGGGTCGTATTAAGGATCATTTATGCCACCTTTGCGTATAAAAATAAATATGTCCATTTAAAAAGATGTAATGTAACCCTAGCTGCCCACATACTTCAGTGTGTCCTTCATGTTAAAGGAGTCATATTATATCCTATTTCTACAAGTTAATCTAGTTCCCTGGTGTCCTAATGAAATGTCTGTGACATGCTTTGGTCAAAATACCATAAGGATGAAGCACAATAGCAGTTCATAACTGTTCAATAACCCTGCCAAAACAGCCCTGTTCAGAACAGTCGGTTTTGAGTGCCTGTCTCTTTAAATGCAAATGAGACACAGGTAATCCACCCACTTCTTCCGGGAGGTGTGACGACGCCGGCACGCTCATGCTACCATGACAACAATTTAGCGTGAACCCTGGGAGAATATGGCCTTTAGAGACACATTTCCTGACTGCGTCCGTTTACAAAACATTGTCTTAGTGGTCAAAAATCATTCTTAAGGGGTGGGGAGGCACTCCGGATATGCAAATACACACACTAAAGCAACGAAAAAGTGAGTTTTGCATAATATGTCTCCTTTAAGCAATTCATCCAGTAGACAGTTTACGGTCAACAGTTTGTGATAATGGAATTTTCCAGCAAAGGTAGGATTGTAGATGGAGGCGGTCTGTGGGGCCATTAAATACATTCAATGTGTCGCTGAACTTCATTTCGACTACTTTCAGATATCTGCCATGATTCAGACTTGTCCTATGGATCCTATGTTCTTCTTGTGTGAATTATTGGCTACACTGCCCCTAAGATATCCGATGATACTGCTCCTTTTCGTCTGAATCCGTAAGCATAAATTAGCCTTTGACCTCCATTTGTTGCACTCTTAACCAGTCATTTGCCTCTTGCTCTTGCAGCTGACGCATTGGTAGAAGCTTTGAGGCATTTTTGTCAGCCCTAGGCCCTACAGACCCTAAGGAATAGAGAACAAAGCTGTTGTTATTCGCTGCATTTTACAGCTCATTCTCTGTATTGCGTCTCCTTTCCATCATACACAGGTCATATGTACATATGGAGGCAAAAACTGGACCACCAGGGAGTTCATTATTCATCCTCATCAATTTTTAACCCACTCATCGGATGTTCACTTTGGGGAAACCATATTTTTTTGTAGTTATGAGTACTGCTACCCAAATGGCATTCATGATGGTGTTTTTGTCACACTGGTTTTACTGCTTTGGGTGGGTTAAACATGGAGGTCACACAGAAGACACTACAGATAATGCAAAACACTGGAATAACCCTTTTTGATAGTGATTAATATGTGATTAATATGATACCCATATCTTTCTTTTTGTACATTCAGAGATCCTGCATGTTTACAGGAAGATTGCATTCTTTTTAAGGATTTTAGTCTGTACTGATTTCTGTTTATATTTTTGCTAATTATGCTCACTAGGAGAGCCATAACGTTTTGTTGATGGGATCCAGGGAGGTAGATTATTTCTCTTGGTAATTCAGTGTTGTGTAAACACAGATATATACATGTCCTTTTTACTTTTCTTGGTAGCAAAACCATTCCTGCACTTAAGAGAAACTTCCTCAATGATTTGTATGCAGGATGCTAACTTGTATTTTCTGACATTGATCTCTAGACCTCAAGTATCAGCAGTGCACAGTACTGCAAGTGAGTTATTTATCAAGTATTATGTCTGTGATGGATTGTAAGGAAGGTGTGAAACACAAAATAAATGACAGCAGGAACGTGAGGACATTGGAGGAACAGGGCTTTGACTGGATGTTACCAAGTGCAAAAAACACAGCCTGTGTTGATATAAGCAGGTTGACTGTAGTCCATAGAGGAAGACCTGGAGGCCACAGCAACCTCCATATGTCTTTGTATCGTTCTTTTATTCAGTGGTTCTTGTCAAAAGGATCCAAACAAATTGTCATCAAAGCTGACAGGACAGGGCCACTGATTCACCTGGAGGCTCAGAGAGAAAAAAGCCAATGGTAAAATACGACAGTGACGTAATGAAACTACCTGATGAATTTCAATACCATACCTCACCTTTTTTTCCTTTCTGTGGATTAATTAAGGTATGATATTATGTCAGTTTCTCTGTAGAAATGGATAAAACTGATGGGAAACAAACTGCAAGGGACTACCATAACCAGCTTCTCAAATGTAAGCAGCTCTCTGCTTCTGATAGTTATGCTCTAGTGGTTTTGTGCACTTCAAGAGACTATCCACAACTGTGAAGTGCCCTCCCCGAGCATGAATCACTGTATCCTGGCTAACTGCCTGCTCAGACTGCTTCAAGTTTAGGATGCCCTTCCAGATGCAATTTGCCAATTGCTGCTGAGGCATCAGTGACTTCGCTGAACAGAAGTGGAGTCCACATCTTCCCACCCTCTACTGCCAGGTATTGTGATTCTAATGCAAATGTGCTAATTTACTGTCATCATACAGTTTGAGGCAAATATGTTACAGGATGCACTTCTTTGTGTAGCAGCATCCATGACTGTGAGCTCTGATCAGATCCACTTCTACTCCTACACTGTCCTCCTAGGACAATACAGTGCATTATTTTCCAAGTCCTCTCTGCTGAATTGTATATGAAGGTGCCTAAAAGGCCCTCTGTTACTGCACAATGGCACTCTGATAAAGTGGTGCCAAGGCAGAGGCAGGACTTAAAATCCAAGGTGTGCTCAGTAGTTGATTAGGAAGTGATTGTCTGAAGGTTGTCTGGAAAAAAGCATTGGCTCATGCAAATACAAAAAACAGATATTCCATGTTTTGTATATTCAATATTCCATATTGATCCGTGTGCATCCTTAACACTACCCTGTAGAGGTTTTTCAGGCACATCTAGAAATGGATGAATGATTTTGAGATATCCATCTTTGAGATAACTGCCTTCACCCCAATACAATACAAGCAGTGGTGTAGTGGTCCCTGGAGAAGTGGGTATACTCTTAATTTTTGCCCTTTTTTAACACAGTCAAGAAAAATGCCCTGTTTTAGAAACAGTAACATGTTGGACTATTCTATTTAGTTTACCCAAAAATCTGTCAGTAGTATTTGCCCATTGTCACATAATCTCTGCTGCTTGATCTCAGGGAGGAAGGATTATGAAATTACTAAACCAATACTGACCCACAGACTAGTGATAGACAACTATGCATTTTGTGTGAACTTTTATTTATTCCTCAGCTCCTCTTTGTCCTGACTCCTGGACTTCCCTTTCTCATTAACATCCTACATAAAGAACTCAATGTTAATATTCCTGAACATGGAAGTGTTGAAATATATTATGTAAACTTAGAACAAACCTCTACAGCCTTGATTTTGATTAGGAAACATTCATTTCTTTTGTTGGTCTTTTATCTGCTTTTTATTAATTATTTTACATATATTTTGTTGTTCTAATCTGTTTTAACTAATCTTCCATCCTAGCATATATTGTACTCTATATTATTTTATTGCTCTTATTATTTAAGATTTTAATAGTTTTATTGCATTTCATTGTCTTCATTTCTATTCTTTTCTAGTTTCTGAGAGCAGTAACAGGGATGAGTTGATGTAGGAGATTTTCTTCATTGAAAAGAAGGTTTTAAGCTCCAACAAATAGCTTTAAGTTATGTAAATGAACACCTCCATGGCAGTAATGCAAGAATATGAATGTACTACTCTAAACTTGAGTAAGTGCATTTATAGATTGAAAGCTCGCATTCTGTTTCCCTCCTGTCACACGACTCCACTTTCATGACAACTTGACTTGAAAAAGAAGTCGAAAACACGGTAAATCTTAAAAGTGTATCTTCATCATAATTATGCCTTTACACGAAGGTTTGACTCAAATACATTGACAAAAAAAGCCTAGGTTCCTCGGATTCAGGAGGGACAATGCAGGTTTTCGTCCTGGCCGTGGAACACTGGACCAGCTCTATACTCTCCGCAGGGTGCTCGAGGGTTCTTGGGAGTTTGCCCAACCAGTCCACATGTGTTTTGTGGACTTGGAGAAAGCATTCCACCGTGTCCCTCGTGGCATTCTGTGGGAGGTGCTCCGGGAGTACGGGGTTGGAGGCCCTCTGCTAAGGGCTGTACAGTCCCTGTACGAACGGAGCAGGAGCTTGGTTCGCATTGCCGGCAGTAAGTCAGACCTGTTCCCAGTGCACGTTGGACTCCGGCAGGGCTGCCCTTTGCCACCGGTTCTGTTCATTATTTTTATAGACAGAATTTCTAGGCGCAGACAGGGGCCGCAGGGGGTCTGTGTCCTCGTGGCTGTTCGGAGCTGTGTGTGGGCAACACCCTCACCTGAACTGTTCACCTGAAACTGCTGGACGGAACAAAGATTCAGAGATTAAGATGGCGCCCCTGTGTTTGGCTGGCCGTCTCCCTCTGCTGAGTGTGTTGCTGTTTTCCTTGTGCCTGCTGTTTGTTGCACGGATTGTGTCACTGCTGCAGGTGTATGATCGCCTGACACTTCTAAATATTCGTGACTCTTTCGAAAAGTTACCAATATGTGGCTCTGATGGACACTCAAAGACGCCGCCGCCTCTCCTGGTGTCCATACCGCCACATCTACGGTGTCTCTCCTGTTGGTTACCTCGCAACAGTCGCCGCAGAAGACACGAAAAGCGAGGAGGGATCCTTATTAAAGCTAAAACTTATCTGGCTTCTTCCTTCCAAGATCCCAGTCGTTTACCAGCCAGACCCCTCACAGACTACAGCGGCTACGATCTGCGGAGTTCCACGGAGTACAGATATCGATGGCTCTGGCCAGTTCTCCGGGACACCAGGGTGCTGCTCCCATGTTGTCGGCCAGTGCGGATCTCCCAGCGGGGCTGTGCGCCGGGGAATCTCCGCTCAGCATGTTCTCTCACCTGTCTGGTCGATGCTGAGTTCATAGGCTCTGTTAAACACCAGATCTCTCACAAATAAGACATTTATTTTAAATGACTTTTTCACAACACGTGATCTGAATTCCTCCTGTTGACAGAGACCTGGTTGAAACCAGGTGAGATCAGTGCCTTCTCAGAGCTCCTCCCACCCAGCTGTACCTTCTTCAGCACCCCCGAGCTGCCGGTTGTGGCGGCGGTCTGGCTGCTATATTTAAAGAGAGCTTCAGATGCAAAATAATAACCGCTAATAATTATTCCAGCTTTGAGCTGCAGTTGTTTGTGATCGACCTCTCTTGTCCCGTGCTGTGTGCCACAGTTTATCGCCCACCCAATTTTAACAAGAACTTTCTCCAAGAGTTCTCTGAGTTCTTGTCTAATTTTATTCCAAAGTTTGATAAACTATTTATTTGTGGGGACTTTAATATTCATGTTTGTTGTGCAGCAAATCAACTGGCAAATGAGTTTAAAGGCCTTTTGGATTCGTTTGGCCTCACTCAATCTGTTAATGCACCAACACACGAACATGGGCACACTCTTGATCTTGTCATTTCTCATGGGCTTTCAGTTTCCCTTAGAGAAATAGTGGACACTGCTATCTTGGATCACCTCCCTATCGTCTTTGATTTTGCTGCCCCCCCACCTGCCAATAAGCCCCAGCCCGCAGACGCCGTACCTTTACTCCATCAACGGCCAGAGAGTTTGCTGTCGCCTTTGGGGACTCTCAGCTGCATGCTGACAGTGGACTGGTTCCTCCCCTTTGTCCAGACACCTTACTCTCCACTTTCCACTCTACATGCTCTGTAATTCTGGATTCTGTTGCCCCTTTTCGTCAAAAAAGCACCAAACCAAGGCCGATCCCGGGTTGAACAACCACACCCGTCTGCTCAGACAACAATGCGGAAAGGGTGAGCCGCGGTGGAAAAAGGACAAACTGCATGTATCACTGGGCTGGTTAAGGGACAGTTTGGCTGCTTATCAGAGAGCTGTGAAGGAGGCCAAGTCCAAATATTTGTCCTCTGTTATAGCCAACAGCTCTAATCATCCGAGAGTGCTATTTAAAACTATTGACTCTGTTATTAACCCATGCTCTACTGTCCTGTCCGATGCCTCCACTACAACCTGCGAAGAGTTTGTCTCTTTTTTTATAGACAAAGTGGCATCAGTCAGGCAGAATATCAGTAATATGCGTATTTCCCCTGATGATGTGTGTGCTGCGCAATCTGCTGTTTTTGAGCAATTTGAGACTATTTCTCTGTCATCTCTCACTAAGGTGGTTAGTGGCTTAAAACCCACTAACTGTCCCTAAAGGCAGGAACACACCAGCCCAACCGTTGGACGTCTGAAGCGTTTGGAGAGGCTCGGACGAGGTCGCGAACATATATGTTTGGTGTGTTCAGCTGCGTCGGAAGCTTTCGGAGCCGCGCGGACGTTGTCGGATCCGACTGAGCATGCGAAGTCTGAGGAGGTGGGCCGTCGGACGTCTGAGCCATTGGATCCTCTGATTGGTTGTGTGCCAGCTGAATGGCCGTTCTGATTGGCGGTGTGCTGGCGAATCAGCGCGGTGTGTGGGAGGGACGGAATACTGTGTGCGCTTTGTTTTTCTATGCACTCCGTTCCGTCATTTCCCGTTTTCATGTTTTGCAGTAGTGGCACCAGACTAGTTGTTATGTCCGTTCAGGACGAATGAATTTGTGTTAGTTTGGTAATGCCTCACTGCATGTTTAGTATGCAGCTGTTTTTTATCGGAAATAGCTACGTTTCGTTTTGATCGAAAGTAAAGAGAGTTGCGTGCATAAGGTTCTCGTTTACAACTCACAACACAAGCGACACCCAGTTATTGCATCTCGCGCAAGCGCAGAACGTACACGCTACTGTGGCGTAGGCAGCACGTCGAAGCGGTGTGTTCAATGCAACTTTTCTGCTGAACGGGTCAGACAAGAGGCAACGGAGTGGTCGGAGAGTGGTCGGATAAGGCAGTTGGACGTCTGGGCGGTGTGTGGGGGCCTTTAGACATGATTCCAGCCAAGTTTCTGAAGGAGGTTTTTAGTTCTGTTGGATCTAGTTTGCTGGTTTTTATAAACACCTGTCTTAGCTCGGGGTCTGTCCCAGCTGCCTTCAAACACGCTGTGGTTAGGCCCCTCCTCAAAAAACCACATCTTGACCCCTCTGTGCTGTCCAATTTTAGGCCTGTCTCCCACTTGCCTTTTCTTTCTAAGGTATTGGAAAAAGTTGTTTTTATTCAATTACAAACATTTTTAGAGATTAATTCTGTTCTCGATAAATTTCAGTCTGGTTTCCATTCCCGACATAGCACCGAGTCAGCACTGTTAAAGGTGCATAATGATATTGCCTTGTCTGTGGATACTGGGAACCCCGCTGTGCTGGTACTACTGGACCTCACAGCGGCTTTTGATACAGTCGACCATGCAATCCTTGTATCTCGCCTAGCAGTATGCAGGCATCTGTGGCACCGCTCTCCAATGGTTTAGGTCATACCTGGCAAATAGGAGTTTTTCTGTAATGATTGCTGACCTTTGCTTCTCACAGGCATCCCTCTCTTGTGGGGTGCCACAGGGCTCTATTCTTGGCCCTATTCTGTTTTCATTGTATATGCTACCGCTGGGATCAATTATAAAAAAATACAATCTGTCTTTTCATTTTTATGCTGATGATTTACAGTTATATTTGCCCATGAGACCCAATGAAAACACTGCACTTACTCAGTTACTGGACTGTATCACTGATGTAAAACAGTAGTTGGCTCTGAACTCTTTGCACCTGAACGACAGCAAAACCGAATCTATCTATATCCATCTATGTCAGATGTTTTAATTACAAACTCTGGGACTCTGGCGCCCTTTTTTAAACCACATGTAAAGAATCTTGGGGTAACATTTGACAGTGGGCTCAGATTCGATAAACAGATTAGGTCTGTTGTTAGCACAAGCTTTTTTCAGCTGTGTCTCCTGGCCAAAGTGAAGCCTTTTTTAAGTCGTCAGGACCTCGAGAAGGCGATCCACGCTTTCATGAGTTCGATACTGGACTATTGTAATGCACTTTATGTCGGCCTCAGCCAGTCTTTAATCTCACGTCTCCAACTTGTTCAGAACGCTGCTGCCCGATTTTTAACAGGCACGTCCAGGTGTGAACGCATTACCCCTGTGCTGTCGTCACTCCACTGGCTTCCAGTTTGTTTTAGAATTGATTTTAAACTTTTATTGTTTGCTTTTTAATGGCCCGGCTCCCTCCTACCTGTCAGAGTTTTTAACTGTCCAAGATTTAAACAGTGGGGCGATCGTTCTTTTGTTGTCACAGCTCCCAGGCTGTGGAACAGACTACTCCCTGACATTCGCACCACTACTGACCTCAGCCTTTTTAAATCGAAGCTGAAGACACACTTTTTTAGATTGGCATTTAACTCTGACTAGGGTAGTCCTGCTCTTAGGTGTACTTACTTTGTCTGTTTTTTACTTTATGCACTTTTAGAGGGCCTATAACACCCTGCAGCACTAGTAGCACTTTCTTGTGTTTTCTTGCTGGACTATAGCACTTTCTTGTGTTTTTATGTATTATTTTATTGCTTTGATGTAAAGCACTTTGGGTACCGTCTGGCTATTGTAAAGGGCTATACAAATAAAATTTGATTGATTTGATTGATTGGTTTGGGATCCCCTGGATTTCATCTCTGCTTTTTGCAGATGATGTTGTCTTGTTGGCTCCTTCGAGCCAGGACCTCCAGCATGTCCTCGATTTACCGGTCAACCTACGTTCCTACCCTCACCTATGGCCATGAACTTTGGGTCATGACCGAAAGAATAAGATCCCGGATATGGGCGGCGGAAATGAGTTTCCTCTGCAGGGTGGCGGGGCGCTCCCTTAGAAGGCCGGGTCACGGGGGCAGCTGCCTGAGCAGGGACATCCAGACTTCCCTCTCTCTGGACACTTCCTCCAGCTCTTCCGGGAGGATCCCAAGGCGTTCCCCGGCCAGCCGAGCAACATAATCACTCCAGCGTGTCCTGGGTCTTCCTCGGGTTCTCCTCCCGGCAGGACATGCCAGGAGCACCGTCCCGGGGGCCTCCGAAACAGATGTCCGAGCCACCTCAGCTGGCTCCTCCCGATGTGGAGGAGCAGCGGCTCTACTCCCGGGTGACAGAGCTGATGACGCGGAAGAAGATGGATGGATGAGTGGATGGTGCTTAGGGCTGTATGTTGATAAGGATTTAGCGATTCCGATGCTTTATCAATTCCTGTTTATCGATCTGGTTTTTTATCGATTCTCTTATAGATTCCCAAATAGGCTGAAAAACAAGTAACAAGTACAGGAAAGAATACAACCTGGTTTATTAATATAAATCTTCATTATTCACTGCTGAGAATAAACAATACTCAAATGAGTCCTCAATAAACAAATAAACAATACTCAAATGAGTAAGATGAGTCTACAAGTCAAGTGGCTATTGGCTAAGGATAATCCCATAGAGGAACAAGAGGAACAACAAACAAGGAACGGGCAGGGCTTGGCTGATTAAATTATCCTCATTTCATCATTATCACATGACGTTAGCCAGTTGTTTAATTTTACCTGCTGTGCTAGTGCTAGCACTGGTGCTGCTAAGTGTGTCAAACACACGGCATTGCTGGAGTATAATGCCGTGTTGTGTGGCCAAATGCTTGGAAATATTAGTTGTATTACCGCCTTTGGCGCGCAGATCCCTCTTACAGGTATTACAGTGGACGATCCCCGAGGTGTTGTCCTTCTTTGTGAAATGTAGCCAGACTTTGAATTGTTTTTGCCGGGACGACATTTCTCCACAGTGCATCGCATGTAGCAGCTCACCTCTGCCCTGCAGCAGCTTGTGTGTGTTTTTGTGTGACGTCATCGCAAATTTGCGAGTTGGGTACGTTTGTTTACAGTGGCGGTGCAGCCCGGGAAAAATTGATAGCGGAATTGTAAAGGGTTTTTGTTAGAATCATTTGACTCAGAACCGGTTCCAAAACGAAACCGGTTAATGATGCGCATCCCTAATGGTGCTTGGGGCAAATTAGCGATAGCGTCAACATCGCTATTTTTAGAACACTAAGAAGACTCGACACAATATGAAACTTTGCTCGTAGTATCACCAGGGTCTCTACACATTAACATGAGCATTGAAAACATTGTTTGTGTATACAGAGTTTACTAAAAATAATGTTTTTGGACAACTAGCGATTTTGAAGCTATCGCTAAGTTGCCTCAAGCACTCCCATTGAAAAAAAGGTTGACCCAAAAAATATATCTTAAAAGTGCCTCTTTTGTCGTAATTATGTTTTGACACAAAGGTTTGACTCATATACATTTACAAAAAAAACATAAGTTGCATTTTGGCAAGAGTTTCACTTAAAACAATAAAAATAAAAAATCAACAACTAAATTTCTTTTCAAAAAATATTGCCCCAGTTACTGTGGATAAGCCACAGACCACTGTCAGAAGTTGTCATTTTGACTATTTGGTATAAAGTAGTTCTAGTTGCCTTTTCATGAGTTGTGACCATTGACACCTCTACTACTGTCATCCTGAAGCCAAAGGGAAGTTCACTGGTCGTCTTTTTGCTGCCATTTTCTGGAGGCATTCACAGCTGAGGAGCATTCACACTGACGGGCTGAGTGTTAAAATCTTTCTGTCTGTGTTTGAGATTGTCACAACCACTTCCCAACATGGCGACTAATGTCTTGAAAAGACAGTAGAACCAGCAAGGTCATCATTCCCACAGGTATATTCAATCAGTTGCTATACATCTCTCCTGCACCTCTCTTAGCAAGATGTGGTAGACCGCTGGAAGCCACGCTATATAATTCTCCATTCCATTCTGCAGTCAATAAAGCCAGGCTTTGACACAATCGGGCCAGATCAAATGGTCATAAACCCATTGACCAGGGTACACTTAAGACTCCCTTAGCTTTATCATCTATATACTATTGCAATGCTGTAAAAAGTAGGGAAAATAAACAGATAGATGGTGTAGTGGCTGAGACCTGACTGAAATGTGGCACCACCCCGCCTGTGAAACCCAGCATTGCTACTCATATATGATGGAATGCACTTTGTAGTCCCTGCTAAGCTCTAACCTGTATTTTGTATTTGATGGAGTTGATGGGGGAAAATCACTGTCTTACTTGAGGTTATAAAGTGACAATGTGAAAATAAATAAAGTGTAAGTGTTGCCAGACACCAGGGCCCAAGGAAGGGAGGGGCCCAGGTGTGACGTCTGTAGGCTTTTAAAAAAGACATCCTAAAATGGGTGAGATGCGGCTATAAATAAAATTCCAAAAATGATAGTGGAAAGCCCATATTGATCATAGTGAAAGTAGGATGGTCCAGGGGCATGGAAACCCCCTGGACCAAAAGTATATAAGCTGGGTGCTCATCCTTGTTCTTAGACTCCAACTGTAAGTGTATTTTATAGTTAGTAAGGAATATATTGTAAAGTTAAGAAAAGTAGTTGTCCACTACAATGGAACAGAGGAGTTGCCTTATCTGTTACAAAAAAACAGGTGCAGTCAAGTAAAAATGCGTGCCAGAAAGAGGTCAGCACTGATGACCTGTCCATGTGTGAAACATATGGGAGCATCCACCATTCTTTTTTTTTTTTTTACCATCATACCTCCTAGGTTCATTGTCCCAGCATCACAGAACTGTGTTATGAAACTATATTTTTGCACATTTACCTTTCCAAAGCACAAAATGATGTGACTGCACTTTTTGTTAGCATGCTCCATCAGGTGTTTTTTTTTTTTTTTAAATGATTCATCGCTTTTAATCACTCTTAATCAGCCTTAACGTAATGCCAGCCATCTCTCTCAACAGTATTTTAGAACACAAGTCATTGCTGTGATAAATCAAATGCTCCCATCTCCTGCCAATTCCTTGCTCTTTCAAAAAGAAAGATAGGTGGGCTCAGATTGTTATGAGTGCTCATGACCTGAACTTAAAGCCACTCTTGACAACATTTGGCACAACTTCTTTAATTACCCTGGTGAAGGATACCCTGGCAAGAAAGCAAATTTTCCTCATGCTTCACAACTCTTGTCAAGGGAGTAGCAGCATTGTAATGCATTGCAGATTTTCTCTGCCTTTTGTGTCTTAGGCAGTGCAGTATGTCGCACAGTTGATTGAAAGCTCTGACACATTCTCCACAGGCAGATGCGGCTCAGTCCTCTGTCTTGTCGGTGGACCTTTCCAACTGCCCCCAATTGCTGGCTGGGCTCGCTGGGACATCAGTATGTAAACCAATCACTGATAAGCCTTATCAAACCTAACAGTCTGGACGTCTGGCTGCCTGGGCCTGACTCAGACTGACAGCATCTGTCTGCCTCAGCACTGAGCTCCCAGCAGCATACAAGCACAGTGAAGGATCCACTTATAACACACCTCATGTTGACGATCTTTAGGTTGATTTATCAGAAATGTACATCTGTTCTCATCCCCACCCCTCCTATATTTCTTGAATCATCGACCCTCTGGATTTGTCCTCCCTGGGATGTCAGGCACTGGTAGCAACCTTGACATATTAGGACATTAAATCTGAATCAGCACCTGTCACTGCCCCAAAGTGCTTCCACATTCTCTGTTTTCTCAAGTGCATCAAGGAAAATACAATTTCACCCGCAGTGTCTGTCTCTGTCACATCCTCTCTCACAGTGACTTCCATTTCTGCCATCCTCTCCCCTTTCCCATCTCTTGTTATCCCACTCTCCTCAGTGTTCTCCTCATTTTTTGTATCAGAAATGAATGTTTCTCCATCCACTGTCCACTGATTAAGATTCTGTGTTTTTTTGCTGAATAGGCTGGCAGTGACACATTTAAATGAAACACCCCTTTGTACACATCGAAAGGTAATATTCTTTGTGTGTGCACCATGATGCCCTGCTTTTCTGCTCAGATGTAATGTTTGAGGGCTATATTGAGTTTAATAGACTACATTTTAGGCACAACACTTCGCCCTTTTCCCCCTCCCTGTGCTCCGTCATCTCCCCTTACATCAGCTCTCCACTCTGTGTCAAAGTAATTATTCCTCATCAATCTTCTATAGTTTCTTAATCCAAAGGTCTGGTTGGCAGATGGTACAAAATGAGCTCTCCTATTAACTCAACATCATTATTTTTCCCACATCAGGTGCTGAGACTCTCAGGACTTTCCACAGCAACCACCCCCCAACCCCCCAAATTAGCCTCATTAGTTGCAAAATGTCATAGCATTGCCCTGTGACTCCTCCCCTTTGCTTGGCAACATTTTTCAATGTACTTAACTTAACTTTATTCACATGAGTAACCTCAGTCCTTTTTTGTTATATCTCTGACACCCAGGCGGGGTTTTTAAAAAAAATATACTCCAGCCACATCTACTTGATCTTAGTAGATCATATATCTTAATCACCTCACATTTCCTAATCAATCACCTTTAGTCACCTTGCTGAGAGAAACAAAAGATTAATAAACACACAAACCTTCTTCAAGGGAGCCGCAGAGAGCCCTCATAACACTCATTATGAGTTAAATTATGAGCTAAAGAGCCAAAATTATGACATAAAAAGTTATAATTATGAGATAAAAATCAAGAGTTAAAAAGTATAAACATTTTGAGACATTTTGATTTGTCAAAACAGGAAAAACACAATAGTGATCAGTAATGTCAATGATGGCCCATTGTAAGCCGTATCAGTAAAGTCCACCTGTGCTTTGACAAGTCAAAATGTCTGCTGTGAAAAGGGTCTATAGCACTAGCACTGTCAATGCTCACTTAGTCTGCAGTTCATCTAAGCTCTACTTTAGCTCTCTTTAACCTTGTTTACAGCAGCAGCCGTTTTTTTGTTTTCAGAAAAAAACATGCATATGTCCATGTAGACCACCTGCCCAGCACCAAACAACTGACAGAAAAGTTGGCAACTAGCTGGTGAACATAGAGAAGAGAGAATATAGCAGAGCCAAATGTTGCCAAATGAGTGCTTGATGTGTCATCACAACTTTATGCTCCAGTGCTTCCCTCACATAGACTTTATTTAGTAAACAAATGTGTAAGTGCACCTGGTTGTTGTGATGTCATTCTGTCCCATGTTGGTTTCCATAGGCAACATTATCACAGACGGGCTTCCTCCATCACCTCTCCTGCTGGTATTAAAACAGAATCACAGGTGAAATTTTGGGCAACTATATAAAACATACTGCTGATGAAGACAGTAAGCAGAGCAGACCCAAACAGAAGAGAGAAACAGAATGGCGAGACAAGCCAGTGTGTTTGCATTTAAGTACACAATTAAATCAACACCATGTACTGCAATCTTTTAACAGGAATTTGAAAAAGAATGCTGATGCTTTGGGTCGGTGGCTTGAGTCTGATACAGGAATATAATAATGAGAATTCAACATGAATTCAAACTAAATCATTAAGATGTTTATTGTCATCTTACCTCATTAAGAATGAATCAGGGTGGTTTTTGACCTTACACTCTGATGTTCCAGCCTCTCAGTGGAACCCTACACATCAGGCCTAATAGGCCTTTACTCCATCCACAAGTGGGGTTTCAAGATAAGCACTGAGCTCTGGCTGCTAACACAGTCATCAGCACTAGATCTGTCCATGTCCTTCAAGTAATCCCAGGTTAAACACCACACACAGGCCTGAGAGGAAGATGAAAACACTTGCCAGTTCATTGCGGAGAAATAGCTCACCCCCGCTATGCCACTCCATTTTCTCCAGCTGTACTGGAGCACTCTGGGAGAGCTGATTGCCGAATGGCTTGGCAGGGCTTCTGGTGTGATCGTGTCTCATTGTGTGTATGTCTGTCAGTGGCTGATGCCCCACTGAGCGAAAGAGTAAATCCTCTCATCCTTAACCAGGCTGACGTGCTAGCTCATCACTCTCTTTCATCAAGACCTCTTCTTTCCGGCTGCCTCCTGTTGAACCTTCAAGCCTCGGCTAAATGCTACAGTATCTCTATTCCTGTGTGCTTTGGATTGCTTTTGAAATTAGCACTGGAGAGTTGCACACCAGAGAAAGCAAATACAAATACAGTAGATTTTGCATTCTTATTGTGTATTTACTGCTTGGTTAAATTCATTTTCTGCATTCACCTCCCATGCTTGAGGATAATGTTTCCTGTATTAGACTTTATTGTGTATGTTCCTGACAGGAATTTGAAACATTAATTATCAATAAGCGGTCACCTCTCTCCAGCCCTGCCAAACTGAACTGAAACGTGCCGTTTTTCAAAACCTGTCAAGAAAACAATCACCTTCCCTCTGCTCACTGGGTGTGAGTGAGCCAGACTGGAAAAACAATCCAGCAGCTAGCTATCAATCTCAGCCACACAGAGGACTCCAAACCTGCTCTTATAGCTGCCAGATTTGGGAATTGGCCAGTACTTCATTGGTAGCCTGGGCTGTTTTTCTCGTCCTGGCAATGACAGGTTGTCCAGCCATTTCTTATTTGTCACTGGGCTGAGACTTTGGACGACAAAGATGATATGATGAACAGAGAGCTGATATACCGCCTGAAGTGACTTTTCAGAGAATCCGCAGGTCAGCTTTTCCAAGGTTTTTGGAGACTTAATCTTCTTCTGTCAATGCAAAGGTTTTCTATGGAGCAGCTATTGTTTTAATATGCAGGATAAGAAGTATTTTGGTGAAATAGAACCCGGGAAAGTTATCCAATTTAATGAACTATCAACATATTGTGGGCACAGCAGAATTTTTAGAAGTCCTGTTCTCCAAATCATTACCATAATGCGATTTGCTTTTGATATTGTGCAGTTCAGGAAATCATTACAAAAGGAAATGACCACAAAAATGTTCTTAAAAGTATACTTGTCCTTGTTTTTTTCCGCCTGCATCCAGGTCTACGGATTACGGCACAACCTACACCAAACTTAACCTGATGCCAGGCACGACTATTGTGGTGACCAGCTTCTACATCTGCCCGACCAACAAGAAAAAGGTAGGAGGATCTATCTGTTAATGAACTGAACATTTTATTTCCCATGAGCTCGCTGAAATCTACTCTAGTGTTGCTACTCTGAAACTGTCAGTTTTAGAAGAAATGAAAACTCTTTGCTCTAGTGTGTTGTTGAAAGAGCAGGCTCGAAGCTGAATGAACATTTTACTCTGGTAAGCTGGGCAGGAATTACAAGACATCTAGTTAAAGATGTGTGATTCGAGAGAACCAAAGGAGAACTGAAATGATCTACTGAAAGTACAGAAACATGGCTGGTTAAATAAGACAAGACACCCAAGCCTTGGGGTAAAACATCGCCTGATAATAAAAAAATGTGTTTTATCAGAGTAAAATCCCATTTTAATTTTATCCATATCCTCAACTATGTTTTCCTGTGATTGGAATGGACTGATTTCTATACTGATTAAAGCCCCTTTATGTAGGGTTTAAAAATGAATGATTTTGATGCCCAAATTGGAAGCATCAAACAAAAAAAAAACATCTTCTTGCCAGGTAGAGCTTTTGATTTCATGTAAAATATTTTCTAACATCCAATGCCAACACTTTTAGAAATGACTTCTCTCGCACCCATATTTGTTTGTGGCAACTACCGTACAGTTAAGGTTAAAGTATGTTCGTACCAGGAAAACTATGTTTACATTATGGTTAAGGTCAGGGAAATTCCATGATGAACACCAGCAATTTAGCATTGTACTTCCCAAATGTTAGGGTTCAGGTGAGGGTCCTGACTCATCAGGCCATCTGTGAGCGCCTGTGACCCTAGTTTTTACAGTGTTTCCCACACTGTTGGCAATAGCCAGCAATGATTAGGCCATCTGAGAACAGCCTTCGAACACTTGAAAATAGGGAAAGACTGAGGTTATGGTTTAAAAACAAGAACAAACATGAAAGATTGCGCAAAGATACAAACTCCATGCTGCATTAATGTCTTATGTGCCAATCCGCAACCCAGACCCCAGACCCTGTTTGCCACATAAAACGCTTTACGTCCTGCTTCCTACATTAATGTTGAAACTAAATTTTTCGATGAACATCATGTGCTGTAGTCAGTCATCCAAAATGAAATAATAACTACAGAAAAAGACACTGTGACAGGATGACACAGGATATCCTCCTACATTCAATGGCTCCGACCCAGGGACACAGAGAATGAATGGGCTGAAAGCAGCACTTTGAATGCACCAATTTCTCTTGAAAAAGAACAAACAAAAGCCTCCACACATAATGAGAAAGATGCTATAATTAGATATAGATTCAAAATTCTTAATTATGCTAAAAAAGGTTCAAACAAACGCTTAAGTTGCATCCTTTCTTAGGTAGGAAAATGCTATGGTTTAGTCAATGTGGTGCTGCTACATCTGATCTATAGTCCCACTTTTTCCAAATCTTTTGGTATTTCTGCCCTCTTGCACCACTCCTACACACGTTCTAGTTACTGAGTCCACGGACAGCTTCAGAACTCAAGTGAATTTCAAAAAGCAGGCAGACGATCAGCTGAAAACAAGAGCCAAGAGGTACAGTAGGTGACTTAAGCCTAGATATTACTGGATTGCCAACTGTGGCGGCATGTCTAATTGGCAGGCGTTATCGCCAGGGTCCAAGGTTCTTATAATCGATGAAGAGACAGAGTGAGATTATATGTACTCACTTTTCTCACTTTCCATCCCTCACCACAACCGCCTGCGCGGGATCTGCCATCTCATCCTATTCACACACACACACACACACACACACACACACACACACACACACACACACACACACACACACACACACACACACACACACACACAAAAAAAAACACAAACTAGTAGAGGGCCAGAAAGTATGAAAACATTTAATCGTGTGGGAATGGAGTCATCTTAATTTCCCTTAGGGACACAAAGAGAGACAGATAGAAAGCGAGACAGGGGGGAGAGAGTGACTGGCGGTGATGGTGTGTGTTGTAACGGTAGAATTTGTGGTAATATGAGCTGGGGATCAAACTGCTGCTTAAACACACCTCCAGGCCTGGCAGGAGGGGAGTGATGGAAGCTCAGGTTTGCTGCCCACTCACTGGATTTGATGTTGCTGTGAGACTAGGTCTGTGTTAAAGGCAGTGGATGCAGGCTATGTGTGTGTAGGCTTGTGTGGACTTTGCGTGCGAAGTTGATCATCAAACACTTTGATCCTAACTAAACATCAGTATGCAGCCATGTGTTTACTTACTTCTTTTCAGTGTCCAAATTATGAGCGATCACATCTGTTAGGTGAGCACAACACACACACACACACACACACACACACACACACACACACACTCACACACATAAGCACACTTTGATCAATACTGCTAACCACATCAGAAAACAGCAACTGGGTGGGTCTGTAAACTCTGTGAGGGGATTACACACAGTATGAGGGGATCACACAGAAAAGGTGTGAGGGGCCTTGGGTAATCAATAGGACTTGAGGCAATTAGAGGGAGGTGAGTTTTCAGACAGAGACAATGTCACCCTCCCTTTCTCTCTTCATTGCATCACTGAGTGCTCCATTAAAGATCTGCTCAAAGCCCTTTGCAGGAGAGGGCTGCCAAGGACCCTTGACAAACTTAAACACCAGTAGAGTTGTAAATTCACTTTAAGTCTGGAAGCTCATTGTGCTCTCCCTCAGCACTTTTCTTGAATAGTTGTCTCTAGAGGGCTGTCAGCTGGGGTTTGCACAAGACCTTTTCTTGTTGAGTGCTGAGTGATTCTTGAAAATGAAGGTCCAGGCATATGCTAAAAGTGATTTCAGACCAAAACAAGCTTCTTTTCTAATGCCACTTATCTGTTGCTAGCCACTGTAGAACTAAGGTCAGACTTCTGTTTGCGGTGTTTCAGTTACTTTGCTTTAAAAAGAACTTAAGCAAATCTATAGTAATTCTTCAATGTAATTTATTCAGAATTAAAGATTCCCTCAGGGGCGACTGGAAGAGACTGTTCTCTCAAGAAAAATGACAAGAAAAATGAGAATCTGTCAGATTCTGTCAGGATTAAAATGCATTAAAATGTATAAAAATGACTAAACTTACATGCTGTTGAGTTGTGCACATGCATTATCCCAAATCTTTCCAACAATTGTGTTTCATTTGGTCACTTGTCGCTATAACAACTGGGATAGTGTTACAGAGTGAATAAAACTTAAAAACATTACCTCCTTTTTGAACATTTCTGCCCGAGTCATGTCAGATAGATTTTCATCAGCAATGGTGGTTGGTCATGCAGAGGTGATGCACACCGTCACACACAACCCCCTAATGGGCTGGAAGGTCTCGTACATACTTTGCCATGAGACTAGACTGGATTGAAAGTTCATGAAACACTATAAAGCAAGAAGCATCATTGTGTGATAAGTGTGTTGCAGGTAGTTGCTGAGCATAACCTAGAAAAACAATGCTTATACTGTATAGGGCTCTCATTGAAGTCAACCAATAACAGGCTAGACATCAAGTTATCATGTCAAAGTAATCGATCGAGCAAAATATTTCACGTTACGTCTAAGGGAATTCAAATAACAATACACTTGTTATCAGTCTGTCACAGTCTCAACAAAGGAATTTCACATTATAATGCAGCACATCAACTTTTTCGCACTCTCTTTGTCTCTCCCTCTCTTCTCAATCAATTGCTGTGACCCAATTCAGGGTCTGCATCCTTTGGGGGCTGCATTTGATGGCCAATTACGTAACAACGCTGCGCGAAGGCTGTTCTAATTCGAAACTCCTCCAAATGCACCCCACAAATGCGGCCTCCTATAGACCAAGATTCATTGCGTGCCCGAAAAAGAAGAAAGAAACAATGTTGCTGTTTGCTTTTTGATGTGTGTTACATTCTCCTTATTTGTTGGACACACATCATGTAGAGGCACTTCCCTTTACTGATGGATTAAAGTGTAACTCCTACAGTTTTGCATACAAAAAAATAACTTGAGCGGGGAAATTTCATTGTAATACTTATTAGTTTAAACATTTCCCCCCTTTCACCTGTATTCTAGAAGGGCACAGAGCATATGAGAAAAATATAAAAGAAGTTCCAGGGGCATTCAGCCCAAGTCAGGAGGGACAGTAAAGGTAAAAAGTGAAATATTTAAGCATTCACTTAGTAAGAGGGCACAGCACTAATGACACCAGAGACAGAGACATTTCCTTTCTGATACGGTACTGAGTAAAATTCAGGCTGGTATCGGCGATACCAATCCGATACCGATACTTTGTGCAAATACACCTAATGTGTCTGGTAAATTTACAAAAAGTAGTGTATTTCAAATAATTGCTTCATAAAGAATACAAGACATCAGAGTGATTTATTTATTTATGTTAAAATCAGGGGAAAACAAATGATGGGGCTACTCTGCACTGAATCCTTAATCTTATTTAGATTCAACTATGTACGTAGTCTCTCCAAATAGCCTACAATAAGGGGATACAAACACTTGCTGTTTTATAATACTGGGTGACTCAAATTGAAATTGCCAGTAAATTATTTAATTAAGTAAATAAATGCCACAATAATTGCACAAGTTTGGCAATACCTACATTTAAACATATTCATTTAACAGTTAAAGCAAATTAGACTGATTGGAAATAATAATAGATATATTTTATAGATCAAATTATCCAACTTTTCTAGTATATATTTTTCTAAGTTCACCATGGCTGTTTTATCGCAATTGCTCTGTATGATTTAATGACAACTAGTCTATGTAATCCACTTTTAATGATACATTCTTTAGGAAACCTTACCTGAATAAATCTAGGCTTTTTTGCCTATGTGAGATTATCTCAGTGATACACATATTATTACTCAAAGCTGACCTCATGCAGCTATTTGTTGAAGCATGTATCTATTTTGTTACTTATTTCAGAACCATATTTATTAATTTGAACAACTCCAACAGCAACAGAGTTTGCGCCGCTTAAAGCTCCACATTTTCTTCCTCTGTACCTGGCAATGTTGGGCATGTTACTTTAAAAAAAGTAATTAGGTATAGTTACTAGTTACTTCTTCCAAAAGTAACTGAGTGAGTGCTCTGAAGGAGTCTGGGTCAGCTGTTGATAACAGGAGCATGTACTCAACAACATACCTGCCTATCATTGCATTCACTTCAGTCTGTGTCAAGTTTTTGTGTAGCTGGAGCAGAAAAATCTGCTGTCCTTCTTTGTCAGTGGGGCTCATGTTAGCAACACCTGGCCTGCTGTCAAAACGCCAACTTTCCCTCCGGACTCGCCATTGCTGCAGCTGACCTCTGCTAGTTTGTGCGTGCGAGGCTGCTGTGTGCGTGTGTGGATTCTGTGTAAACTGAACACTGCCTCTGATTGGCTTACGAACTCTCACTCTACTTTAGAGAGCCAATCACCATCACTTATGCGGTTGTCCTGCCCCTCCCTCCTCCCTTGCCAAGCTAGAAATATAGTAAAATAAAACAGCTGTGCAGCTCCGGTGGCTGAGAGCCGAGTCGGATGACAACAGCTTCAATGAGCAGCTTCAGTTTATAACGCGCCACATTTAATAGTCAGTTACGGTAACGGTGTGGTAACGATGGAAATAGTAATTAGTTAGATTATCCGTTACTGAAAAAAAGTAACACCGTTAGTAACACCGTTTATTGTAACGCTGTTATTCCCAACACTGGTACCTGGATAGTGCCTGCCTGCAGCACCGAAGGACCTCGCCAGAGACGTCTGTCTTGCCTTAGCAGCAGCACCTGAGACTGTGCTCTCCTCTTCTGTCCGCTTCATCATAAATGCCTCATATTCTGTGTTGTGGTTTAATCTGAGGTGTTTCACAAGGTTTGTTGTGTTGCCATAACTCCTTACCGTTTTTTCACAAACATCACAAACCGCGTCTTGGCTGTTTGTGGAGCTGAAATAGCTCCACCCATGATTCCGTTTACGCTCTGCCATTGTGTCTACAGATTGAGACTGAGTGACTGACTGATCAGCATGCCGTTATGCTTATGCATTACACACTTACCCAGGTGGAAGAAAAAGTAGTTCCCACCAGGTATCATTTAGACTTCAATAGTTGAGTTACTTTCCACTGTGTTCCTTTTAATGATATACATTACCTCAACTGGCTGAAGTATCAAAACTATCGATATTTTGATTTGAGAATCGATTTTAGAGCATAAAGATCTGGTAATGGAGGTAATATGATAGCATCTGTCTGGTGGATTACAAAGTTTAAACATTTCTTTATACAAAGAGTAAAGGGGTCAGAAGGAGATATAAGGACTTAACAAACTGGCCAAGGGCATCTACCTCTGCCTTAGCAGCCTGCAAACGCTTCAAATCTTTATCAGCCTTTGAAGTTATGGGAGTTACAAGATCAGCAAAGTGGGGTTAGGAATAGAATGCATAATAAGAAGTGCAGTCTGTTTTTTAGATTCTTCATATATTCTCTCGGTCCCAGAGGATGTGCTTTTAACAGCTTCATTAATTCCATCTCAGAGCAAACAGAGGAGCCATACTCCATGGATAAGTGGGCCGAGACAAGACTTGTCAGAGACTTCTCACTCTTGATATGTAGTCATCACATTTTCAAAGTGAGTCAGGACTCCAGAACAATGCTTGTTTTAAAATATAAATAAGACTTTATTTCATCTGTAGGTATTAAAAGTATTAGCCTTCAAATTGCTTTTACCTTACCTTTGCATCATGCGGGACTATGCATACACTGTAATGAACTGGCAACTGTCAGACAAGTACTAGTAAATTGAAACAGGTATGACAAAGGCAGTTAATCCCATTATTAAACTAGAATCTGTAGAATGCATATCCAATGCAATGCTGTACAAGCCCCTTCTGTACTGACACATAAATACCTGCGACCTTTTAAATTCACCAGATTTTTTTCATCAAGGTCCATGATTTATACTCTGAGAAATTAACACATTTGATGAAACACTCTCTAATCTGGATCTAATCTGGTTACTGGAAAGTAACAGGAATGATATAAAGAATTTAGTTTTTTTCTAACCATCACCAGCTCCAGTAAGGGACAGTAATGCACCTATAAGCTTTTCTGAAGTGCTACAATGATCAAGTTAGCTTGCTGACAAACAATCAGTGTTGGGCACGTTACTTTTAAAAAGTAATTAGTTATAGTTACTAGTTAATTCTCCCAAATAGTAACTGAGTCAGTAACGGAATTACTCCACTATAAAAGTAATTAGTTACCAGGAAAAGTAACTATTGTGTTACTTTTATTTCTTCCCCCTTTTGAGCTCGGCAGTCATTTTAGCGTACTCGGCATCTACATATGTATTTAGAAAATGTATTTCTGCATGGCGGACCGGCACCTGCTCTCACCGATATTTTGCCAATGAGTGCTCTGAAGGAGTCAAATGTTGATAAGAGGAGCAAGTTCTCAACAACATACCTGTCTATCATTGCATTCAATTCAGTCTGTGTCACAAGTTTTTGTGAAGCTGTTAGCGGAGCTCACGTTAGCCACACCTGGCCTGCTATCATCAACAGCTTCAGCAATGGAGTTTTTGGCCAGTGTTAGTTTTGTAGAAGCATGTGCCACTGAGAGATGCTTCATTAGATCAGAGTTGCTTACAACGGACGTGGACAAAGGAGATTAAAGTAGTGTCTGTACTTGCACTTTGAAAACGTTAACTTTCCCTCCAGACTCGCTGCAGTTCACCTCTGCTAGTTTGTATGTGTGAGGCTGCTGTGTGCGTGTGTGGCTTGTGTGTAAACTGAACATTGCTACTGATTGGCTTAAGAACTCTCACTAAACGTTAGAGAGCCAATCATCATCACTTATGCGGTTGTCTCGCCCCTCCCTCCTCCCTCACTAGAGGAAAAAAAACAGCTCTGCAGCTCCGGTGGCTGAGAGCAGAGTCAGATGACAACAGCTTCAATGATCAGCTTCAGTTTGTAACGCGCCACATTTAATAGTCAGTAACGGTAACGCCGTTATAACGATGGAAATAGTAATTAGTTAGATTACCCGTTACTGAAAAAAGTAACACTGTTAGTAACGCCGTTTATTCTAACGCCTTTATTCCCAACACTGCAAACAATTCACATATAATGACATATTATGACTTTTGGAATGGTAGAAATGTCTTACGGTCACAGTTTGGTAGAGGCTCCAAAACTACTTAGATCACACTTTAGATTCAAATAACTTAATTCAGCCTGGTTAGTTCCATAAATTCCATAACTCATGTAATCTGACAAAAGTAACCTAACATATGTAACTTAACATACGTAACATACATAACATACATATTGTAGCATAGGCGACATCACTCATGCAACATAAGTGATGAATTTTACATCATTGCCTCCACTTACTTACATGGTAGTTATATAAATTAAAAACAAATCACTCCATACTCTTGGTCACAAATGCGATGTAAACTCAATCTGTCTTCCCCCAAACGACGGGACGCCAAGTCTTGGGATAGACACTGGTTACACTGGGTACAGCAGTTGGTTTAGAGTAATAATAAATTAGATAAAACCTTTATTAATATAGTAAACTACAAGTCTCAATAGAAAGGGAACCCACACAATCGATGCACAAATGCTACAAAGCAACAAATCTCTGGACTGCAGCAATAACAAACTGACGGTAGTTTTGAAATTGCCTTGAGTGACCAACTAAGATGGAACAGAATGGAGCTGATTGAAAACAAAGCCCAAAAGAACAAAGCGTGAAGAAAAGGATGAGTAAACAAAGACATGAGAAAAAAAAGTTTCAAAAAGAAGAACAAGGGGAAAAAGAGTAATGGGCTGAATGATCCAGCAGATTTACTTGAGGTATGTCAGTGACTGGAAATTCAAAGACCTTCAAAGAGAAAGGGAAGATATTCAGATATGGTCACATTATGTTCAGATGATATCCCAACACTGAAGAGCAATTTTTGTAATTTCAAATAGACTATCCTATTCTTTGGGGTGATTGACAGTAAAATAGCTCTCTGCCTGCCTCTCAATTATCTCTCTCTTACTGTCCACTGTGTACCCTGCTTTCTATAAGAACAAAAAAACTATAATGTTAACCAGAAAATAATTTTAAGCAAATTTACCATCTTTGTCAGGGGGACTGGAAAGTAATTATGAACAAATTGACAGCAAAAGCTGTTAATGGAAAATTACCTGAAGTTTCAGATGGAAGATGAATAAGCAGGAGGATTATTTTGTGCATTGTACCTCTGTTTATTACCTGGAAAAATATTCAAAAGAACCTTCAGTTTAACTCATGCTCATGAATACATCAAACATCCAATTAATTGCCCTTTACTGATACTAATAATTCAATCGGGACCAATTCTGTTTAATTTGTTTTAAACCCAAATCAATCCTAATGCCAGTTTTGCATCAATGACAGTATACAAAAACAATACAATTGTACAAACTAACTTTAGGGTGGAGCTGTATTGGCCAACAAAGACGTTGGTAATGGACGGTTCTCTTTCATAATATTTCCCTTGATGTCTCACTATGGGATGCACGCCTCACTGCAGCCCTCACAAGCATTAATCTCATTACGCCAATCCTGATTGGCTGGTGAAATGTGTCCGTCATTTAAACGGCAGCATGTCATTAAAACACCTCTTCTCACTCAGAGCACATCTCACGTCCAGGGCTAGCTAGCTAAACTGTCCACAGACAGTTCTTATTTAGCTTGTGTTGCTGGGCGCTACTAGCTTTGGATATTTCCTGCATCGTTGGTCACGCCAAATCAAACCCAGTGCTTTCTGAGCCCTCCACGGCTTGGTCAGCACCGTCCTCGACGCCCCACCATGGCAGTCCGAGCACCGAGAACTGGCACACCAGCTAATTTCTCGACTTCTTCACGGTTAGCACACCAGCTAACTGCCTCGACTCCCTGCCTGCACAACAACTCGCGAGGAATGGAGGCTAAAACCCCTCACACCAGAGGGTGCAGAGACTCTGGAGCCCGACTCTGTCATTGCGGGAATAAGATATTGAGTTAGAATCCACACCAGGACTGCTCAAGCTGCTGGGGCTTGAACACGCCCAGCTAGCTATCGATGTCCCTGGCTTGTGTCAACACTGTGCAGTGTTCACCATCAAGAGTCTCCGCAGACGGCTAGCCCACCAGCCTAGCTTGTCTGGACATGACCCCTATCTCCCTTCCGACGGCGCTACTGTCAAAGCCGGAGAGGAGACGGGGGTCGTTGCAGTGGCAACACCGGAGGCTAGCGCCAGCTGGGGTTGCCAGCTCGACCTAGTCGCAGGACCCTGCAGGAGGAAGACGTCCTGGAACTGGACTATGGGGACGTTGAAGATGCCACCTCGGAGCTCCTCATATCAGAGGATGAAGCAGCCCGTGGCCTCCGTTGCCTCTCGGGATGGAGATGAGAGTAGCACACCAGCTTCTCCTCTGCCTCCCAGCTTCTCCTCCTGCCCTGGACCCAGCCACGTAGGAGGAGATACCGGTCATCACTGACCTGTGTCTCCTTGTCCAACGCTGCACGGTCCAGGCCACGGGAAGAGCGCTGGGTGCTATGGTTCTGCAGGAACAAGCGCGGTGGCTCAACCTCGCCAACCTGTCCGACAGAGAGAAGGAAGACATCCTGGACATGCCCATTGTCCCGGAGGGGATTTTTGGTTCCGCGCTGGCCTCAATGCAACGGTGGTGTGAAGCCAAAAAGAAGGAAGACAAAGCTCTCCAGCTCTGCCTCCCTCAAAAGGCCCCAGCTCCCTCTCCGCATGCACAGCGCAAGACCTTCGCGCAGACTTCTTCTCAGATCTCTCAGTTTAAGATACCTAAACTGTCGAAGCTCCAGCCCGCCCCACCTCCCCTGCCCAGTCGGGTCGGCTGGTCCAAGAAGCCCTCAGCATTTGCTGCAGCACCACCGGCACAGCCCACGCAAGCTGCCCAGGCCAGGAAGAAGAAGAGAGCGGCCTGACTGCCCCTCTCTCCAACGGTGATGCAGCTGGAAGTTCCCCGTTCGCCGTATTCGCCCTATCCTGGATCTACATGCTCTGAACAGATATCTCAGGAAATACAAGTTCAGGATGCTTACGCATGCATCACTGCTGCACCTAGTGCGACAGAACGATTGGTTCACTTCTGTCGATCTGAAAGACGCGTATTTCCACATCCTGATATATCCTCCCCACAGAAAGTAACTGTGATTCGCTTTCCAGGGGATTTGTTACGAGTACCGCATGCTCCCTTTCGGTCTGTCTTTGAGCCCAGGGGTGTTTGTGCGGTGCACGGAAGCGGCAATAGCCCCGCTGAGACGGCAGGGCATCTGCTTGGCCACATATCTGAACGACTGGCTGATGCTGGCACAGTCGGAGCGAAAGGCAGGGCGCACACGCGTATTCTCATACGACACCTATTCGATCTAGGTTTCATGATAAATGTGGAAAAGAGCATGCTGTCTCCAGCACAGGGCATAATCTCTCTAGGATTATCCCTGGACTCAGTGACTTTCACAGTGCGCCTCTCGGCGAAACGAGTGAAAGCTTTCAGGGCATGCCACGCACTCTTTCATCCAGGCAAATCTGTTTAATTCAGAGTGTGTCTTCGATTACTCGGGCTGATGGCATTTGCCATCCTCGTAGTCCATAGCGGGCCGCCTCCACATGAGGGAATTCCATCTTTGGGTGGCCTCATGCGGGCTGGATCCCGTGCGTCATGGCGCATGGAGAGTGCTGGTCACACCGGGGTGCACCAGGGGGCTGCGCCACTGGTGAGTCCCGTCATTTCTGACACACAGGGTGCCCATGGGCTCTGTCCTGTCCAGGAAGGTGGTCACTATGGACGTCAGCCTGACAGGTTGGGGCGGAATTAACAAGGGCAAATCTGTGAGGGGCCACTGGAGTGTGGACCTCCAGTGGTCTCACATACATTTTCTGGAACTGTCAGCGGTGGTCATCTCCCTGAAACATGTTCTTCGGTCTCTCATGGGCCATTATGTCCTGGTGAGGATGGACAATACAACGACGGTGGCATACATCAACCGTCAAGGGGGGTTACGCTCCTGTCAGTTGTACATGCTGGCAGGCAAACTGATCCTGAGGAACTGAGGTCGTCTCCTCTCCCTGAGAGCGACGCACGTCCCTGGAGCCCTGAACACAGGCGCAGACCTGTTGTCCATGGGCACGCCAGTATACCCCTGGAGAGTGAGGAACAGATATGGGCCCGTTATGGTCGGGCTGCGGTGGATCTGTTTGCGTTGAGAGTACCACCATGGGATCTGGCTTCTGGAGGGGCTTAAACACCCTCCCTTTGAGCCACTGGAGTAAGCAGACTTGAAACACGTGTCTCTTAAGACAGTGTTCTTACTGGCTCTGGCTTTGGCTAAATGAGTTAGTGACATCCACGCGCTTTCGGTTTATCTGTCATGTGCTCAGCTCTTCCCGGGGGATGTAAGGACGATTTTGAAGCCCAACCTGGCTTTTGTGCCTAAGGTGGTGGGCTCATGTTCTCCTATTGATCTTGTGGCCTTTGCTGCTTCACCGGGGGAGCAGCAGTCACATGCCTTGTGTCCAGTATGTGCGGTGCACACTAACATGGACAGGACGAAGGGCTTCAGGAGGAGCCATCAGCTGTTCATCTCCTGGGCTAATCCTCATAAGTGGAAACCTATCACAAAGCAGCGCTTATCCCACTGGGTGGTGGAGGCGATTGCTTTGGCCTATACGAGTCAAGTTTGCAGCCACCTGTGGGCCTGCGAGTGCACTCGACTCAGGGTTTGGCCGCATCCTTGGCCTTATTCAAGGGAGTTCCGTTCAGGACATCTGTGCTGCAGCGAGTTGGTCCTCGCCTCGCTTGTCTGTTTCTATATGCTGGACGTCTCCGCTCCGTGCGTGTCATGCGCGGACTTGCTGTCCTGATTTGAAAAGAGTACTTTTCTCTGTGGACGCGAGATAAGCTTGTCTGGCAATACAGGAGCTACCACATACCATAGTGAGACATTGAGTGAAATATTATGAAAGGGAACTTTAGGTTATTTACATAACCCCGGTTCTCTAAAGTAATATGAGTGAGATGTCTCACCAGCCAACCCTTCTTGCTTGGGAGAGTGAGAAAAGGTGCTTATCTTGAATGATGTGCTGCCATCTGCATGCGCTATTTAAGGTAGACGGGACTACCTGAGGCGGACAGACACGTTTCACCAGCCAATCAGGATTGGCATAATGAGATTAATGCTTCTGAGGGCTGCAGCGAGGCGTGCATCCCATAGTGAGACATCTCACTCATATTACTCAGAGACGGTTCTCTTTCTTTAGGTTATGTAAATAATCTAAAGTTTAGATATGCATGATGACTTTTTAAAGTACCTCTGAAGGGCTACAATGTGTGGTAAAGGTGCAGAAAAAAATAGTGGTTATGGGAAAGAAACTTGGTAAAGGTTAGTCTTTGAAAATACCATGATCTGTTCAGATTTCCTTTCCAGGCAGTACTTTTAAAGGTCGAGTCTGTGGCTTTAAAGGGATTTAGGGGAGATAAATGAAATATGATATTTATAATTGTGTTTATGGGTATATGCTGTTTCGTAGCCAACTGGACTTGTTTCAGTTTCTTGTAGACATTTCACCTCTCATCCAAGAGCCTTCCTCAGTTCTAACTAGCTGGAGGGGAGATGGCAGGCTGTCTTCTTACAGAGTCGTTAAGGATATGTGTGAGCTCTGCGTTTCAGAGTCGTTAGGGCCACTTGTGGGTCGTTGGTCAAGCCAGCCTTCATGTGGGTTGCTAAGGCTAGGTGAGCCAAGGTGTGAATGGTTTTTATGCTGGCTGGAGAGAGAACTCAAGTTCAAAGATGGTCATTCCAGGTTGACAAAGATGGATAACTTTACTCCTCTTTCAAACCATCTGTCTTCTTCAGCAGAAGCGAACAGTTCCATGGGTACCCCCCAGCATACATTCATACATAACCACACCCCACTACACCAGCCTTTCTACACACGCCTACACCTAATCAGCCTGCATACCAACCTGGACGATACACACCTACACCAACACGCAGCCCAGCCTTTTCATTCATAAGAGCACTGCTGCAAAACGATGTGGAGTGACTGCACTGTTCTAAACTTTGGTGCCCTGTTGCACTTTTTGGACATTTATGGTGTCAGCATATATAGTTCAAGTGTGTGTGTGTCTCCTGACAGGACAGTTATTTGTTAAACTTGCACAATAACCTTCTTTAAAAAAAATTACTTTTAAACGTGAATCAACTCCTCTGCCCTGAATGAGTGAGTGACACAGCGCCACTTTCAGCACAGTACGTGAACGAGAATCACGTCCTCAGCGACAGTTCTCTGTGTGCAGTAGGTTCGTGAATCATGAACGAATCACAGCGCGAACATGAATCACGTACTCACAGTTCTCTCAGTGAGTCGTGGCAGTCCCACTCCCGGCCGGCATGCTCGCGGCTGAGCTCAACTGAACTGAGAAAGGATCAGTTCATGAAGTGATTCCGTTCACTTCGTTCACTCAAAAGATTTGTTTGTTCGAACGACACGTTCGCGACCGACACAACACTAGTTGAGAGGTGAAACGTCTTCAGGAAACTAAAACAAGTCCAATTGCCTATGATTTACAGCATCTAGATTTATCATGGCCTGGGTGACTGAGAACCTTCATTAACATGTTTACGTGTATCTTATATCACATTATATCACATATAATCACATATTCAATTCAATTCAATTCAACATATATCTAAAGCAGGCCACCGGGAGTAATAAAAACTTTTTTCATTAGCTTACACTGTAAAAGACACGGCTTTATAACAGTGGATAAATGTGTTTTGAGCATCACAACACATCAGAATTTAAGTCATTTGGTCAGGTAACATTTTGAAAAGTAGAAGAGCCCCACAACTTGGAAGACCTGTGTAATTTTATACCTTGATGTTCAAGCTTCTTTGGATTAATGTGCCACTGAAAATCTTTCTTAGAAATGAACACTGTATCCAGTATTCATTATATGCCAATGATCTACTTTTTTCTACAGTAACCCAGACCATTGGGTCTAATATGAGCAGTCTTGTCAGGATTTCTGACTGAATTACCTTCTGTTTTCTACAATAAAATTGGTGAGGTAACCCCAAGCTTTGCACGCACAAAGCATGCCATTGGGCACCTTTAGTCTCAATATAGCTGAACTTTGGTTGTAAAAACCAGTTGAAAGATCATGGCAATGTGCAATACTGTGACTCATCCAGCTGCGCAGAAGAACGTGTCTCTACGAAACGTGATTCTTCCGTGTTTGGTGTGTAACAAGGATCACATAGATATCTGTCAATGTCATCGTTGGACATTCATTTAACACAGGCTGTCTCTTTGTATTTTTAAGAACCAAGCTTTCAAAAAGCCCTTTACCATGCATGGTACTCCCCCCATCTCGGGGCTATTTCAGAGTTGCTGACAGTTCAATTATGACAGCCATGGTGTGTCAACCCTGGCTCCTTTCCTTGTGATTAATTGTAAATAATTCAGTAGGTTTACAGAGAGACTTTGGTGGAGCACTTTGCTTTCAGCCTCTAGGGGTTTAACTAAGTGTTTGCCCATCATCTTTTTTGAGAAACTGGCTATGTGAAGACACTTGGAAATAGAAAGTTAAGCTACTCTCGTGTGTATATGGCTCGTCTACTAATGTCGCTGGTGAGCTGAGTTTAGCTGTAGGGCATCAGCACAGATTGTGGGTTTTTGTCCTGAAACGAAAAAAGACATGCAAACTGACCTTTTGACACAGTTTGACACAGAAAGCATGTGTTCCAGAGCTGAGAGCTATGCCAGCCAAACCACAGCATAGCAACATGAGACCAGCCAGTCCCCTGTGGTTTCCTCTTTCTCCCTCTTCCCACTCCCCCTGCAGCCATGTCATCAGTACTGTAGAGAAACAGTCTTTCCCTTATCCTTTGCCCAGACACTGATCTGGGACCTGAGCATGGGATGATAAGGCGACTGGAGCGTACAGTGCAACCTTGAACCAAAGACAGTCGGAGGCGAGGTTAGAACAGTAGCTGGAGGGTTATTGACGTCGGGTTCCACTTCAGAGATTCGGTCCACCTACGCATTCATATGGAAACAGTGTTCTATTTTTAAGTCGACAGGCTTCATTTGAAGGATCAGAAAGATGGGTGCTGGGGCATGACACTCAGTCAGAGGCAGGAAGTAGCTTATTTTGATTGTTTACATCATCTTTAGTCACAGAGAAAGGGTTACTGAATATAATGGTGTAAGAATCCATAACTACTACAGTTCATCCAGTTTCTCTGAGTTGTTTTTCTTGCAGGTTACAGTAGAGATAGACATACTTTGTGCTACAGCAACATACTCCCTGTGTCAGCGATCTGTGTTGATTTTCAGGTACAAAAGAATACACAAAGACATTATTTCGGTTTTTCTCACTTACTGAGACTCGACTCTGAAGAGACATAAACCGCATTTGCCACTTTATTTCTAAAATAAGTCTGTTACAGACTACAGGGAATTAAAGGAAAGGTGTAGGTGCCCAACAGCTGATTTTTTGCCCCAGGGCCACACCTGGCCTTGTCGCTGTCTTTACATTGCCGAGACTTTTACCTTGATAATGCTTCTGCTATGTCCACTCTGTCCCTGACAAAGCATATTCCTTTGACAATGCTGCTGTGACAGGTCACTACAGCTTGTGATAAATCATATTGGCACAGTCTATTCAGATTATAGTTTAACATTAGCCGTGATCTTCTTTGACCTAGCATTGATCACAGCCATTGACCTATAATCTCTGCCCAGCTGGGCTCTTGTGTTCGTCTTCTTGTGGCATGGCAGAGGCCCATTGGGATCAGCACTGCTGCTCTCAGCCCTTCACATGCCGGCCCTAAATGGACTGACCTGACCTGGATCCACCAATTTGAATCAATAGGCAGCAGAGGCAGACTCAAACTGTCATCTTGCTGGACCCAGGAGTGAGTCTCTAAACTTTAGATCATGTAGCTTTTGAGAGATGTAAATGCTGCCCTGTGCTTGTCCTTCTCTCTAAAGCTGTATGTGTTTGCTGCAGTCTAGAGTTTAATGGGCCTTGGTTAATATTTCAATGCAGCTGAGGTAGACTGATCATTATATAAGCGGAGAAGATATGAGTGGAAAACAGACCAGAAGACCAACCAGGAGCAGGGGAGTATGAAATCAATGTTTTTTCAACCTTTTTATGTGTCATGTAATGCATCGTAAAGTTTAGAAATGAATTTGATATTAGAGATCATTTGATTGAGAATTAGTATGCCGTGCAGAGGCAGCCGATACTAGAGAAAAGACAAATGAGCTTTGAGGTAGTACTTTAACTGGCCTAGTTGTTTCAACAAGGGGTGTCTAAAAATAAATATGGCTGTTGCTAATCCCTTTATAATGTCCCCTACTGATTAAAGGAAGCCGAGGTTAGCTGCACAAGATTACATTTTTGATGTCTCCAAGTAGGTCCACAGTCAGAGAACTGCCACATATCCAAAATCACAGCGAGCTGATGTAACGACCATATGCTGCAGAATGTTTTACAAATCTACTACAGTATCTACAACACAGCATTACACATGCTTTTTCTAGTTTTCTCTTATCACACTAAGCATCTGATGTTTTATTCCTTCATTTATTTATCCCTTTAACTTTAAACTTTATGATCAGCACTGTCTAAAACTACCCCTACATCCGTCACCTGTCCATTATCAGTGGGGAAGTCCTTTTTTACCACTTCTCTCTTCCCCCATTCTTAACACGCCCACCATCTATCAAACTCTCTTCTCATATCTCATTCTCAATTTTTTTGTAAAATCCGTATTTTTCTCGTTCATCTTGGCCCTAGCATTAAACCTCCTTCCCCCTCTCCTTGCCATCGTTTGCCCACTGCAGCTACTTATCCAGGGAACTTATTTTATTTTTTGATTGGATTTGACATGAACTCCTTGCTCCAGATACTTTCTAGTGACCCAGGAACAATTCTAAATTTTCAGTGCTGAGTTGTCATACATACTGTACTTTTAAATTCAAAGCAGAAATCCATTTGTAAGCATGACACCACTAGCTTTTATTAACGAGGTGTCAGAACGATCTTCATGTGTGTTTACAGCCAGAAAATTGTTATATCTTTAGAGGTTGGGATATCTCCAGGCGTGTTTGTGGTAACATATCGATGATATTGTTGACAAGATGGCGGACTCTCTAAGCTGTTTTTTTTGTTTTTGTGACAAAACTGGGATATTTTTGCAGAGATGTTGTGACATCTCCAGCCGTGTTGAGATAACACATTTATTTTAAGCTATCACTTAATGTTTTCTTAAACTTAACCAAGTGTTATTGTGCATTAACGTAACTAGACGACAAGCACAGTGTTGTCATAACATAAACATAAACACCTCGCTTAAAGAAATGTAAAGGTTCAGCATATTCATGGTTTGTAGAAATGTACATTGCCAAAGTCACTTTCTCTGCGTCTGGGTTGCCCATCACAAAAAGTTAATTCAATCTCAATTATATGCGTCTGTTGCATTGGCTCCTTTGAAACTGGGATCCACTATCGTTTATCATTATCGTTTTCATAATCCAGATGCAGATCACATGTTAGTACCAGGTATCAATGGGGCCATAGTTCTCGATTTCATTTATGGATATCTTTAGTTCATGGAAATATGTGGTCACTTAGGTGCTTTAATTTCCCTCTACATGTCTTCTCTCACCCATTGCCAGTGTCTCCTGTCTTTTCTCTTTATCTCCAGCTGCAGTTTTTTATATCCTTACGTTAGCCTCTCACAATTGAAAATGCAACTTTTGTCACTTCTCAGCTATCTCTTTTATATTTATTATGGTGATATTTTTATTTTACCCTGTCTGTTTATTATTATCATCATCATCATCATCATCATCATCATCATCATCATCATCGGCTTTTTTTCTTTTTCCTTTTTTCTTGCCTTGTCTCCTCTTTAATTCCCTAGCCATTTTCTCTCTCAAATATAGTGACTTCTAGCCTGCAATATTACCATCATATTAACACCACAATAGACGCCATTTATATTGCAGTTTCCCCTTCTCCCTATTTTCTCTTCGTTTCCATTTCCCCCCTTCTCGCTAAACTAATAGACCGTAAGCCAGATGCTGGAGATTGATTGACCAGGATCATGTGTGTGTCTGTGTGTCTGTGTTGAAGGAAAGAGTTAGTATAGACAAATGAGGAAGATGGAAGGGTGGATGAATTACGCTGGAATTATGCTGTTATAACCGTACGGCCACTCTTCTGGTGTTTGTGTATGTGTGCATGCCTCATGTGTGTGCATGTGTGCATCGTCAAGAAATAATATATGGTACTGCTGTAAAACTGAAAACCACAGCAAGTCTTGAAGCCCTCTCTGAGGATTATTCCCTGCACTTCAGTTGCTACTACACTTCATAAGAATCTTGTTGGATAAATCCATGAACTTCAAAGGGAAGTGTTGAGGTAACTTGCAGACATACAGCTTCAGCTAATTTGAATCCCTTGTCCCCAGGCAGGTACATTATTCCTTAACTACATTAGTCACACTTTTGACAGGATTTATATTATTCAAAGCAAGACTCCCATTTGATTTATTATTTGAGCTAAGCAGCCAAACTACATTTTGACTGTCTATCTCAGGTTTTATCCATCTATATGCTGAAAATGAAATGCGCCATAAAATGTAATGCACATCACATTGGATTCATTTAGACAGGCTTGTAGTTGTGTTGAGGATTCAACCAAACCTTAACGTGTAAATTAGTTTTTCTGCAAGGAACGGATTTAAGGAGAATGCAGATGTTGCAGTATTTGGTGGCAGAACCTGGTAAAACCCAGCATATTCAGCAGCAGACCGATAGGTATTATTGTAAAATATAATGTTTAAGGCAGCCAGTCCTTGGCGAAAAAGAAAAATGTATAGTTGAAAGCAGCTGATCACGACCCATGTGTGCATTTCTTGTATGGCAGTTATAACGGCAGCAAAGGAAGAGGTCTGGCAAAGTGATGAGGGAGCTGGTCAGAGATGAATGGTCAGGTCACACAAGCATGGGATTTTCCGTCAGGACACCTTTGTTCATATCCAGTGTAAAAGTAAAAGTCAACAGTGAGTTATTTTAACTTACCAAGTTATTAAAGTTATATAACGTTGATAACATAACTGAAGTTACCTAACTGAATTAACATTGTAATTTTAACTCAATTCAGGGTGTTTTCCTAAACCTAACCCAGTAGTTTTCTTGCCAAAACCTAACCAAGTCGTTTTCATGCCTAAACCTAACCAAGTAGTTCAACTGCTAAACCTAACCAAGTAGTTTTCATGCATAAACCTAAAGAAAGTATGATTAACTTCCGGTTGTTTTGGGAATGGTGAAAGTTGTCATTTTAATGAGTTGCTATTGGCAAGTTTGAAGATGTGTCGGTGTACAGAAAACTATACTGACATTTTCCACACAAGGCAACTATGGTATGATATGTTTATGATTGCGGTTATGGCAAACAACCTCTGGTTAAGGTCTGGGCAGAATCACAGTTAAGAAATAAGAACTCAAATACCTTTCCACTACCTAAATGATCAAACTATCTTTCTGTCTCTGTGCACTTTTATCAGCTGTGGGTCAAAATATAGAGTCAGCAGTGTATCTTGTCACAAGAGGAAGGGATCGTAGCACGCCATATATTTATTTTTCATTAAAACATAGAGTCACTCTGGACAGATACCCCTGACAACTTGAATAACCAGAATCACTGAATGAATGAATGAATGAATGAATGAATGAATGAATGACGTTTATTATTGTGTCATGCATACATGTATGCCCAGCCCACATGGGCTTATAGGACACCAAAAAAAAGAAAAGAAAGAACCAAACCAGATCCAGAGCACAACTAGATTAGCACATCAAAAATTAAACAAATTCAAAAATTAATTAAACAAATTAATGCTCACTACTTAATGCTTCTTTCTAGGGTAAACTTAAGTTAGTTACTTTACAGAGATTGAAAAGAATTTTGTGACTCCACAACTGTTTTTCTTTTTGGAAGTCCAGCCTTTTGCCAAATTCTGTGAAACTTACAGCATATTGCAGTTAAATATTACGCAACTCCTGTGTTTTTTTTCTTTTTGGGGGCATCGTTTTTTTCTTCAGTTAGATTGTTATGTATATCTTAAGGTGACTTTCTTGCAATGTATCAAGTATGGCAAAATTGCTGTATTGTCATACCATCATTATTTTGGGCAAAGTATGGTGACAGTATTGTGAGTTACTCTGTTTCTCAACTAATATTAAACTCTTCTAGTGTACTCCATTTAAAGGGATATTTCACACAATATTTACTGACTGTCTAATATCAAACAAACAAATAGTTTATTTTTAATAATTTATTTTTGCTGAGAGCATAAAAGCTTCCAGAATTTTTCATCATACCGCCTTCCAGCTAAGCCTTCCACAAACTATTTTGCGGCTCATAAAACTGAATATTCGTCACACATTACTGCATCTATTCCAAGTTGTGTTTTTATAAGCTTACTATGGGTTTCATTAATATTATGTTAGTGATAACGAGCAGCAAAAAGTTGTCAGCTATCACCTAAATAAGGGATGATAAATACCTAAAGCTGTTATTGTTACAGAATATTTTATACATATTGTCAATACTAGCCCCATTCACACTGCGGTTTGGATGCGGGGATCTTGTGTCAATTCTCCGCCTCCGCGGAAATCTCTCTGAGGCAGTGAAGGGTGAAATTTTGCTCCGGCACTGATACGCCCCTGGAGGTTGTATCAGAGGTGCAGTATTGGCGAACCGAACCAGTGTGAATGGAAAAGCCGACCGCATGTATCAAGGGCGTGTCGATCGGACAGTTTGATAACTGCATGGGTCCCTCACTCAAAAAAAATGAAGAGAAATGTCCAACAAAGCAATGTTACATGACCAGACAAAAGTAATATAGTAACTGTAACTGTCTTTGGCAGCTTATATAAGGAAAATAATACTGGAGATATATGTGGAGAAGTGTCTGTCCTCCCGCCTGTCCTACCGACTCTTTGTCACATTTCTGCCCGAAAAGCAGCATCTGTCACTGGCAAATAACTTATACTCACCAAGTGTTTGTGTTGGAAAAAAAATCACAGCGACGGTCAGCCCTCCTGACCAAGACTTCAGCAAACTTTCCCCCAGAAAACAGCCACCATCCCTGCAAGTGACAGAGTCAGACAGCGTCCAATTTACTGATGCCATTTATGTCATTTTATAATTTAGAGAGAAAAATGTAACTTTGACAATTTCCAGGTTCTTTGGTGGGTCAGTATCTCAATCACAACACATTTGTATGATTATAAACCCTCCGCGGGTTTAGATTGACAGGAGGACACCTGGGGAAACACCTTGAAAACACACTGACGTCATCATCAGGTGTACTGTCATGCTTCTTTAGGAGCTGCAGCACCGGTTTTCCTTGTGAATTACACAGTGGTTTCCCTTTACGCCAGCGCTGCTTGGCTCTGTTTGAATGACCAGCAGCTGAGAATTGGCAAACCACCGCTGAAGCGATAGTGCGACTTCTCTGTGTAAAAGGGGCTACTGTTTGCACTTCACTCTCTCTGATACGCTCAAGCCAATCCTTTCCTTCAGAATCTCTCTTCTCTGTACCCCTTTCAATCTTCCAGCATCTCTTTCTCAATTTTTCACTTATCTTACCCCAATTCCATGGAAAGAGAGGGAGAGAACAAAAACTAAGGGTGTAAGAGAATGAAAGGGAGAGACGGGGGGAATCCCAAACTGGAAAATTAATCTATTTCATCAGGACTCCTCTCCTTTGGACTTCAAGTGGCACTGAATATAAATTGATACATTTGCCGGGCTGTACTTTCTATGACATCCAAGATGCCAGGAATAGGATATGGCTTCATGGCATAGATACTGAGAAGGTAGAGGAAATCTCCGAAGGAACAGTGTCGGAGCTAAATATCTGGGATTACACATTTTTAATGTGCACAACACACAGCAAACAAGACATTTTACCCACAAAACAGAATAATCTTTCAAACGCAGCAAACGACAGAGCAAGGTTATATAATTAGGGCCCACACTTTCACACATGCTTACAAACATAAAAAAGAAAGTGTTTATGTTGTAGGCATTTTAATGAGGTTGATTACTGCAACTGTTTGTGTTTGAGTTTTTTTCCTTTACAAAAGAAAGCCCTGCCAAACAAATAAGGGACAGAATATATTCGCCAACTTTCACTCTGATCTGTGTCAATTGGTTTACTAGCAAGTATCAAAGCAATGTTAGATGAAAATGTTACGCTGACAGCACAAAACACAAGCAGTCAGTCAGTTGCCGAGCTAAACTGTCAATCTGTTTTCAGACAAACTGATGAAGGATGCCAGAAAATCTTCTTCACATATAGAACAATAGCATTTGAAAGTGGAAAGTCTGTCATATCGGGCTCAGACAACACAACACATTATTGCGCCCTGTTCTGCATGACTGTACATCTATTGGTAAGGATTTCCCAGCTTATGTCCTCTTATCTTTCCTGATCTACATTAAAAATAATACATCTGGTGCACACATGTGCCACTTTGTCTCCAGAATGAGAGCCTTGAAAATTGGCAATTTAGCCCATGCCGCAGACAAACAGCAGTTCTACAGATTCACTACAGCTTTGTCAATTTTGTTCCTCTGTGGCTCTGACTAAAATACTCCCGTACGATTGAGGAGGGTGTGGGGAATGACAAAATGTATTATGGTTCAATTATAGCATCCAACATAGAGGGCTTCTGTTGCTGTTTTGTTCTTATCGCTGTCACTCAGCTGGGGCTACTGCTTGTGTCTTGAATAAGTGCACAGAAGGAAAATAAGTATTTTTTTAGCAACAGTCCAATTGCAAGATCTATAATGCATTATAACATTGCTGATCGGAAAATATACCTTCCTCTACTAATGCTTTGTGAGTGTGACTTCTGTACATTTCTTTGTCAAGGACATGTCACAGCAGGTAAAGGGGAGAAACTGAAAGGTGGTCCCAAATGCAGATCAGACAGGAGGCAAGGATATGGAAGAACAAAAGGCGAGCTTTTATTTGAAAAAAGCTGAATACAACAACAAACCAAGGAGCATGAATGTCCAAAGACCAAGAAACAAAGTAACAAAGAAAACAGTTCAACAAGGTACAAAGAAAAAGGCAAAGTACAAATTAAAATCAAAGTTCAACTCAACATAGGAAAACCAGAACTCACAATCGAAAAAACACATACCACGGGGTAGGGATGGGAATCGAGAACCTGTTCTTGTTCAGAACCGGTGCCCAGTGAGTCGATTCCTCGGAATCGTTAGCATGCCTGCTTTACAATTCCGCTTATCGGTTCCGCTCGTTGCAAATGCGTCATGACGTCAAACACATGCTGCGTTGTTTTGGTTCAGAGCGCAGCAAACATCGAGGCAGAAGCGCTCTAAAGTTTGGTTATATTTCACGCGAAAAGACGACAATACGGTCACTTGCAACACTTGTAAAGTTTCCATTTCATCAAAGGGGGAAACTACCTTCAGTATGCAGAAACATTTGGCCACACAGCAATTCATTTGCAGGACTGTCACATGTTGATACACTACTACTTAGTGACGCAAGTGAGACAAGCAGCAGCAGAGCTAATGGGACGCCATCTGTTATTAATGCCAAGGTAACTTTAAACTCTCCAGGCAGACCGGGCTCTGTTTACTTAATTAATGTGAGCGCCATTTCATTGTGTAAACTATTACTACATGAATAATCTCCATTGTCATTGTCCATCAAATTAAGATGATGTTGACGGCCGGAGTCTGGCTGGCTCAGAGGCTGCAGCAGCTCTCGTGCACCTCTAGCTACTCCGTTCACAGAGGCAGGGTTACTCAGGTAAGGCACCTTGATAATCTGGGCACACACTAGCGTAGAGTTTAGATTCTCTGCCCAAGCCCGACCCGAACCTCGGGCTTGTTTGTGTTTGTGTTGCACAAGTTGTCCTAGTGCTGAAAACGTGACTTGTGGCATATGTGACATCACTCCCCGAGACGGAAGAAGATAGCGAAAATATACATTTTTACTACGGAAAATGAAAAAAAAATTAGTAATACAAAATTAGTAATAGTAATGCACAGTGACTTGAATAAGTAACTTCAATCTGATAACTGTTTTGGAAATATTAACGCGTTACATTACTCTTTACTGAAAAAAGTGGTCAGATTACGTTACCAGCATTACTGATTGTGTAGCTTAAGTGCAACATGGAGCTTGAAGATGTAAAGAAAAAAATAAAAACAGGAGAATTAACTGAAGTTTGGAGGAAAGTCAGAGGTATGGAATCTTTTTAAAGAAGTCATGGGCAGTGACAACAACTCCTAATTACAGTTAATGTGTCGGGCCGGCCAGGCTTGGACACAACATGCACAGGCTCGGGTCAGGCTTGATTTTTTGGGCCCGATCTAAGCTCTACAGTAGCATGCCATAGCACACTGGTTAAGAAACACTGCCATAGGCTATGGGCAGGTTTGTTCTGAGGTTGCTACACATAATTTGTGTATACTCTGTGCTGCGTCTTCTGATCAGATATTAAAGGGAGTTAATACAAACAAACAAATTCGTACTTATTCTCTCACGCAATGAGAATCGATAAGGAATCAGATTGATAAGCAATAATGGAATCGGTATCGTTAAATTCTTATCAATTCCCATCCCTACCACGGGGAGACTGGAGACAGAAGGAACTCTGGACTAGGGCTGGGCGATATGGCCTAAAATCAATATCACGATATATTGAGCAACTCACCTCGATAACGATAAATGAACGATAAGTAACCCCCCCCCCGCACCAAAAAAAAAAGGAAAACAAATCCTGTGTATTTACAGAAATGCCACTTTAAAGGACTGTAAAACTACATTGTAGTTAAGATTTTTATTATTTATTTAGTAGTTAAGAACAATTGATGAGCACACGATTGAACAGCTTAAAAGCACAGATTACTTGAAATGACAGCAACTGAACAGGTTTAAAAGTATAAAATATACAGTCCCTTATAAACAAATTCTAAGCTTCTCGCTTCTCACTTTTTTATTTCTTCGAATTAAATCACGTGGTTGTACTGCAGGTGGTGGAAGAGGTTGGATGTAAATAAATAAACATTTTGAGGACTTCAGAATCAGAATCTAAGACATGAGACAAAATAGTAGAGAAGTTGACATTGCTGCTTAATATGTTAACCTCTTGAGCATTAGAGAACATTTTTTTACCACTATTTTCTTTATCATTATATATTTTTGATAGACACAGAATCTGTTTCAGAAGTCAGTGGGTCACATGACATGGAAGCTATTGAGAAAAAAAAAATCAAGATTTCTGCATATTAATATTCATATAAAATAGAGGAAGCACTAAAGTACAATAAACATAGCTGTGTCTCATTCGTCCAGTTTACTAATACAATCTGCTGCTGGAGTCACTGGGCCCCATGACATGGAAGATATTGAAAGAACTGCAATTATTTTGTATTAATATATTAATATATTAATATAAGTAATTCGATGACAGTCCCTAAATCAGTTTCCAGCGATTCAGTGCCATGTTCTGGGAGGTGAGCTAACCGTCCTCCTGCTGCTCACACTGGGTGAACCTCAGCAAAGTCGCGGCTGGACCCGAGTAGAGCTTAGAATCAAGCCCAACCCGAGCCCGTGCACGTTGTGTCCGAGCCCGGCCCGACACATTGAATGCAATTATGAGCCCGAGACCGATTTAAACCCGACAACTGTTTAATACGTGGACTGTTATAACTGACGTTCTCGACTACAATTGCAAGTTGTTTGAACTACAGAAATCTTACACAAGTGCGCACTTAATGCACTCGACAAAGCCGACAAATGTTATTATCACGGACCACAACTTGATTAAAATGGGTTCACACCTCCGACTTTCCTCCACACTTGCTCAAAGTTAATTCTACTGTTTTTATTTTTTAATTTACATCGTCATGCTCCATGTTGCAAGCTAAACAATCGGTGATGCTGGTAACGCGTTACTAGTTTTGTCATTTTAATAGTAAAAATATATATTTTTGCTTTCTTCTTGCGTCTCGGGGAGTGACGTCACGTACGCGAGAAGTCACGTTTCTCAGCATGAGGACACTCACGTGTCAGACCGCGCAGAGACACAAATGCAAAGAACAATGGAGGGAGGAGAGAGTTGCGCGTTTTCTAGCTGGAAATACAGTCATTATTTTGAGTTAATAAAAAACAAAACACAAATGTTTGATCAATGGACCGGCCGGCCGACAGTGGCCTGTTGCAGCCTTTGAACGCAGCATCATTACACAAACTGTCCACGACTCACAGCGAGAGTGGGTTCACTTGATTACTAACCTAGCATAGCTGGTTTTGCATCAGCGGGCGGAGTTTGCAATCAAAGTAATGTAAAATAAGCACATCGGTATACGCTGGGGTAGATTAATCAAGTGGACCTAACATGTCCCCTGTCCCTAGTGGATGTTATGTCTATGACACCGAATATACCGACATGGCCAAAATGACGTTGGTTATCGTTGTAAATTTCGGTATCGGTAAATTTTCGGTTTATCGCCCAGGCCTACTCTGGACGGATGTGACACCAACAGAAGCAGTAGCAGACGCAGACGCAGACAGAAGCCGGAACAGAAGCAATGATCGGACAAGGAGTGAAGGGGAAACAAAGACTTAAATACAGAGACACACTGATGAGGGGACGAGGAGCAGGTGAGGAGAGAGAGGAGGGAGGAGGCCAGGTGCGGTAACGAGGGAGGAAGAGGGAGACACACTGCAACAAGGGGAATACACAGGAGACACTTAAAGGACACGAGGGCATGGAAAATCAAAACATAAGACACAACAGGACACAACACAAAGACATGGAATCTAGGGCCATGACAGGACAAGATTTAAGAAGTTCATAAAATATATTACACTCAAAAAGGACATTGTGAAGGCAATTGTGTTGTTTTATTTTACAGGAAAATGTCACAAAATGAACTAGCGCTTAAAGAGTAAGTAATTTTACCTGACTATTTAAAGGGAGGCTGAGACTTCTAAAACCAGATGTTTTTCCCTTTCTTTCTGTTATACATGGGCTTGATATGTTGTAGACAAGTACATGTGGTGTGAAAGAGATTTCTTTGTCTTTTTGGCATTTTATTATCATATGCATTTGTCTATTGTGATGCTGACTCTATCACATAAGACCCTTAAGATGTCTGTTATATATGTTTATTTATGTATGTTTTTTTTAAAGGAGTCATCACCCGGAAATCGCAATTTCTCTCGTTAAATCATGCATATTGGTGTTGGACCTCTGTTGAAACTTGCCTGAAAAGCTGGAGTTTGAAAGTGGCGTATTTTTTTCGCTTTGGTTTTTTTTCCGAACAGGAATAGCGCACAATAGTGCGCGTTCCTAAAGCACAAGATTTTGACTCTGCTCCTGTGGTGACGTTACCACAGGAGGCTACTTGCATAAGCATCGGCCCACAGCCGTCCTCAGCCAGAGTGAGCATGCCAAATCTGCTTATTTATCTGTCATTTTCACGCCATACATCGTGACCGCCAGCATTAAAACTCAGGTCTTACATGTAAAACACGAGTGTGAAAAGGAAGAAGGACAAAAAAAAGAATTTACCATTCAGAGACATCCTGCTGTAAACGTGTCTCTTCCACCGTCTCTGCCTCTTCACTCTCCCGTTCAGGTTCCGACTCCGGCTCGTACATAAATGCCTGAATTCCGTAAGGTTCGTCATTTAGTGTGTGCGCCATGACAGGGGGCTGTTTATGTTTTGGAGTCTGTGTGCATGCAGGCTCGCCCCCCATTCCGGCTTTGTCCTTCCTGCGGCCAAGCAACGCGCGCCTCATTACATATTAATACAATGCACATCCGGACCGGTCAAAACCTCGCACATAATCTCGCGTGAGACAGTCGCGGTATGAAAAAGTGTCAGAACAAGCTCTATGTTTGATTTTTTTAAAAAATGTATTCTTCTAATAAGTTTTAAGAATTGATCCAAAGCGATCCAAGAGGGACTGGATATGTAAAAAAACAGGTGATGACTCCTTTAAGTATGTCCCACTGAATCCAAGCAGACATCAGGGCCAGACTGACCCCTGGACAATGTTCTTAAGGTGACTGTTATAACCTCTGTGTACAGTCAAGCAATTTGTACCACAAGATGTGTAATTTGGGTAAAGCTCTTGATTATGAAATAGAGATGACACCTAGCAATTGCTCTAAGACAGAGCTTTTCAAAGTCGAGACTCCAGTTGACCTTTTGACCATACAGCAAATCAATCAGGACCCAGCCCATACGTCACGTTCTGAGGATACATATTATGGGGTGTAATTTTCTGTTGATCAACAAATTGTTTGTGATGTTGAATAAACATCCATCCATTCATTGTCTGAAGTGTTGGGGCTCGTTATTCAAAAAAGTTATATATTACACATTGCACATTACTCTCAAAAATAGTAATGCCTTACATTACATGATTACTCCCTGAAGAAAGTAATTAGTTACATTACTAGTTACATTACTCGTTACATTCATGTTGCTCCACGGTTCCTTAGCAACAAGCTTTGTGTGTGCGTGCTGTCTCTGTAGGTGCTTTGTTAAATTTGAGGTTATGTTAGCAGCGGTGGAGAGAAGTTTCCAACACAGGCAAACTGTGCAGCTTACAGTCAAGTTATTTTCCTTACGTTCAACAAATTCAAAGTAATGTTTGTATCTCCAACCATCAAAAGTGGCTTTACGCAGCGAGGGGTCTTCAGGCACGTTGCATGCAGCAGCATGTTCTGCTCGTGTTGTTGATGCTGCCATTGTTATCCCATCTACCCTTGCGGGTGGTGACTAACCAATTGGTGATGGTGAAAGATACCTCGTGCCAAACCCCAACCAATCACTGTTCCATTATTGACGGCCCCAGGCCCCAGCCCCCCCAAGCCTGTTGTGTGTGATGCATGCGACTATGCTGTTAAAATTGATAAAGCAATGTAACGTAAGCAACGAGCTTGGCGAACTGTAATGTGATTACTACATTCAGAACAGTAATGCCTTACACTACTCGTTACTGAAAAAAAGTAATGTGATTACACTGATTGTCTGTAACCGCTTTATCCCTTTTATGGTGTCGCGGGGTTTTTGCTGGAGCCAATCCCAGCTGTCTCTGGGCGAGGGCAGGGTACTCCATGGACAAGTTGCCAGCTCATTGCAGGGCCCTTCACTGATGGGAAAGGCCACCATGCAAGGTGTCAACCGCACATCAGCAGTCAGTATCTTGCTCAAGGACACTTCAATGTGCAGCTTAGCTCAGCCCGGAGCTGGAATTTGAACCAGCGACCTTCAATCACTAGCCGACCTACCCGCTGAGCTACAGCTGCCCCTTGTTGAATAACAGCGTAGCTGAAATTTGAAAAATGCTGAGAGTAGTCTCTGCCATGTGTTGGTGTCAGTTGCATGCTAACTGATTCCCTCCCAAGATATAACTGTACTTCTGGCTTCTGCTGTCAGACAGAGTTTGACTCATATGAGGATGGACTGGAGCTCACATTGCCTTCAGGTACAATGTAAGCTCTCAAATCTACACTGCTTTTTATGGAAAAGGGCATGTGCGGCAACAGGTGCATTTAAGTGCCCCTCATAAACTCTCTACATGAATTACCTTGAAGGTTGATTAAATTAGGAACGTTTCTATTTGTTGGATTCTTATTTAAAATAATTAATACATTCCATTCATTTCTACACACATTAAAAAAAACAATCAAATTGTTATCAGCAAACTCAAACATAATTTAATGATTGAATTATTATTATTATTTTTTTAATTTTCAAGTTGTTTTCGCTTTTTTTCCACTGGATTATAACATCTAGCAGGAAGAACTAGGTTTTGAACTCCTTCGAATCCAAGCACTAACAAAAAACATATGATAGTTACTTTGACACAACACAGCCACACTCTGTTGAGTGTCTGCTCGCCTTTGTTTTACCTTGGTTACTACCACTTTCCCCCTTCACTTTCTTTTCCTGGGATAATGACAATGTCTTTTTTTTTTGGTAGTGCAATGGCAGATGTGCCTCCCTTGTGCAGTAGTTTGACTTTCATTTTTCAGAGAAACAATCCAGCTCATTGCCAGACTGCCAGGTACTATTTTTGCTGCAGCCATAACACTGTGCCATCAGTATTTACTTCAGCATGATAAGAACATGCTAAAAGGTTCTCTATTTCTTTTAAAGCGAGTCTGGATAAAGATAGTTTATCATCCTATTCCAAAGATGTCAAATACCGATGCTTTGAGCTGGTGATTTTGTCCGACCCTTTATGTTCCCTTTCAAAATTTACATAGTGTTGCTTCAAGACTACACTACAGACGAGTACTTTTTTTTCTCCTTCACTCCTTTGTTCATTCCATGTTCTCTCTCATCGTCTCTTTTTATGCTTGTTCTCTACTTGAACTATTTTGTGTGTGTGTGTATGTGTGTGTTGTTCAGGGTGATGCTTTTTGAATAATCTGTCCAGAAGATGACACAGCAAATCAAGATATAATTGGGACCAGACATGCAACACACACATTGACGAAGATATCAATGTTAGAGGAATCTCATACATGTATGTGTGTGTGTGTGTGTGTGCAGTGTTTGCCTTGAAACTGAATATCAAAAGCCCACTCAGCTTTTTATTTTAATCGCTACATGCATGTGTATTTGAGCATGTGACCTTGACTGTAAATATTAGATGGAGCTGTCCTTAAATGTGAATGCATGTGAGTGCGCAAACACACATATACCTGTATAGAGGGAACCATTTACTGTGCTATTCATAAATCAATTAAAAGCAATTGAGACGTTAACTTATGGCTGTGAAAAAAAAAAAAGAAATTAATCTTAAACAGTGTTTCTGCAGGCCAGAGGCTTTTTTAGCTTTCAATGCAATCACGCTTCTAGAAGTATGATTCTACTATTTTACAACACATAATGCGTAAATCCTGTGGAAACTGTCGGTAATGTGATATCTTGAAAAAAAAAAAGCATTTCTTCACCACCTTGTGCTGTGCTGTAATAGGTGGTAGGAACTGTGAGTCTGGAAAATGTTTAAATGGTAGTCTTTTTTTGTATTTTAGTAAGAATTTTTCCAGTTTTCATCATGGTAAATTGAGAAGACATTGAGTCAACAGTTTCGCTAACAAGAAAAAACATGTTGCTAGCCTGGATGTGTTCTGTGCAGATAAAGCAATGGAGCTTGAGTGTATTATACAAAATAGGGATACACGATATGGGATTTTCTAGGTTATACTGCTAACTGATAAATCATTCCTGACCTATAATTAATGTACACCAAAGGTTAAAACGTAAGATGGCTGATGTAATATTCCATAGCTCTTATAAGATTTGTTGTGTTAAAACTGGTGATGTTTTCCCTCTTCTCTGAATTCTTCTCCTTCTTCTTCTGCTTCTTCTTCTCCTCTGTGTTTATTTTGAGATGCTGCACTTGTTAAGTCCATGATAGCAATTCGGCTTGATATTATCATCAATACTCATAGATAGCAACTAATATACACTTTTCAATATCCAAATATAAATTATCACCCCGATACATTATATTGTATTGTATTGTATATAGAAGACATGGTTGTGACAAATGCTCAGGAAAATCATTGGCACTATAATTTCTGTTGTGGATATCATCAGTATTACTACTAGTTTTGGCAGTGATTTAGCACACTTTACAAAGTTCTGAAGTGAAACAACCTTTTGTTGGTATCATGTTTTTGATTATTTGTTGTCAGGCATCAGAACCAAAGACATTATGAAACAAAAGCAGCTCAACTGTGAGTGTGTGTATTGAAATGCTGTAGAGGTGAGGTGAAGTGCAGGAGACTCTGAACTAGACATAAACAGTGATTTGCTAAACAAAGAGTTATGAAAAGTGAAATCCTTTTAGCCTCAAACAGGTATTCCTGATTTAGAGGAACAAGTAAGCTAAGAAGCTTCTTAGTATGAGCTTCCAATAAAAGCCAGTTACTTGGAGTACTATAGCTGTTTTGATTTGCCAGAAGGCTATCTGTTGTCAGCATTAAGCCATGAAAACTGACAGAAGAAATTATTTGACCTTTAACTCAGGACAAGCAATAGTCCTGATTCCACATTTAGAGCTTTAGTGCTAAGTGATATGTCTTAGCATTGCACATAGTGGCTCTTGGTATGACAATAGTTTTGGGTTGCATTTATTGTTGATGCAAGTCTTTGTTTTTATTAATGGACAAAATGAATCCCATACATTAGTGGTTACGGTTGCTATGGCGCCGTACTAGGTGGCAGCCTGTAACAGCAGCTCCCGTGGGTTTTTAAGTTTTTTCGTAGTTTTTGTTGTATTTCTGTACTGATTTTCACAGAACTTTTGGCAACTCTTCTCCAGAGAGTGAGAGAAGACGAACACCTTTCTTTTTTTAAACTTTTACGGCACTTTTTTTGTGATGGTTTTGCCAGCCCTAGCAACGGAGGGTCAGGAGCGCATCACTGAGCGCATTGTTTACACACGCGACCAGCTGATTGCGCTGTGTGAACCTGCACTGCTGCCCGGAACCAGGCCTGAGGTCCTGAAGGAGCTGCGGAGGAGACGCCGTGGCTGCAGAGCTGGAGTCAAATGGAGGGTGAAGAGGAGGAGACACAGACCGGCTGTACCGGCGATCGTCATGGGAAACGTGAGGTCTCTGGGGAACAAGACGGACGAGCTCGCCGCGCTGATAAAGGCTCAGAGTGTATATTGTGAATGCAGTGTGTTGTGTTTCACGGAGACATGGCTTCACTCAAACATCCCGGACCACAGCGTGGCGATTCCCGGCTTCAGCACTGTTCGGGCGGACAGGGACGTGACAAGTAGCGGAAAGAAGAAAGGAGGAGGGATTGCACTGTATGTGAGTGAGAGGTGGTGTAATCCCGGACATGTTCACGTGAAGAAACGTCTCTGTACCCCGGACATTGAACTGTTGACTGTGGGGATGAGGCCTTATTATTTGCCCCGGGAATTCACGTCCACCGTCATTATCGGTGTGTACGTTCCTCCTTCAGCTGATGCAGCGCTGGCCTGTGACGTCATCCACTCCGCTGTTGCCCAGATACAGACGCAGCATCCTAATGCATTTATTGTCATCACTGGGGATTTTAATCACGTCTCACTGGACAAAACCCTTCCAACATTTCACCAGTATGTTGACTGCCCCACCAGAGACTGTAACACACTAGATCTGTTGTATGCAAATGCTAAGGATGCATACAGTCCCACAGCCCTCCCCCCTCTTGGAAGATCTGACCACAACCTGGTTCTGCTGACCCCTAAGTATATGCCTCTTGTTCAGCGGCAGCCTGTCCACACTAGGAGCGTGAGGAGGTGGACTCAGGAGGCTGCTGACGCACTACAGGACTGCTTTGAGTCGACAGACTGGGATGCACTTGTTGAGCCACATGGAGAGGATCTCGACAGCATGACCGACTGCATCACTGAATACATCAGGTTCTGTGAACACACCACCATGCCAACCCGGACTGTACGCTGCTTCCCTAATAATAAGCCGTGGATCACCACTGACCTGAAAGTCCTTCTTAACAAGAAGAAGAGGGCGTTCAGGTCTGGAGACAGGGAGGAACTGAGGAGAGTGCAGCATGAACTCAGGGATATGCTGAGGGCCTGTAAAGACGCCTACAGGAGGAAGCTGGAGGCCAAACTCCAGCAGAACAATGTGAGGGATGTGTGGACTGGTATGAAGCAGATCACTGGGTGTAAGGTGAGCGGCAGACAGTCATTGGGCAGCCTGGAGAGGGCAAACGAGCCGAACAGATTCTTCAATAGGTTCAGCTCACAGCCTTCTGTCGTCTCCCTGACACCTCCAGACCCCCACACACCCTCCCTGCCCCAAATGCTTCCTCCCCTCCCCCCTCACTCCCCTGCTGTGAGCTCTCCTGTGCAGCACCTCTCCTCCTCCTCCTCCTCCACCTCCTCCTCCTCCACCTTCACCTCCTCCTCCACCTCCTCGTCCTCCACTGAAGACACCGGCAGCCTCCCCCGCATGACTGTGACTGCAGGCCAGGTTAGGAGACAGCTGGAGAGACTCCACCAGCAGAAGGCTGCAGGCCCTGACGGTATCAGCCCAGGGATCCTGAAGACATGTGCCAGCCAGCTGTCTCCTGTCCTACAACACCTCTACAACCTGAGCCTGGGTCAGGAGAGAATACCGGTGCTTTGGAAGACTTCCTGCCTGGTTCCTGTTCCAAAGAAGTCGACACCATCAGACCTCAATGACTATCGACCAGTGGCCCTCACATCTTACGTCATGAAGGTGCTGGAGAGACTGGTTTTGGCCAACCTGAGGCCGCAGGTGAGAGCCCTGCTAGACCCTCTGCAATTTGCTTACCAGCCCCACTTGGGAGTTGATGACGCTGTCATCTACCTGCTGCAACGAGCCCATTCGCACCTGGATGGTGGAGGAGGCACTGTGAGAATCACATTCTTTGATTTCTCTAGTGCTTTTAACACCATTCAGCCACTGCTACTGGGGGAGAAGTTGCGGGTGATGAGTGTAGACGACACAATGATCTCCTGGATTACTGACTACCTGACAGGCAGGCCACAGTTTGTCCGTATAGGCAGTGTTCTGTCTGATGCGGTGGTTAGTGATACAGGAGCTCCACAGGGGACTGTACTGTCTCCTTTCCTGTTCACCTTATACACCACTGACTTTCAGTACAACACCGGGTCGTGTCACCTGCAAAAGTTTTCTGACGACTCGGCTGTTGTTGGGTGTATAAGTGAGGGACAGGAGGAGGAGTACAGGGCACTGGTGGACAACTTTGTGGAGTGGACTGGACAGAATCACCTGCGGCTGAACATCAGCAAGACCAGAGAGATGGTGATAGATTTCAGGAAGAAGAGGAAGACGGCTTTCCAACCTCTGTGCATTCTGGGAAAGGATGTGGAGGTAGTCGAGGATTACAAGTACCTGGGTGTTACCATCAACCACAGACTGGACTGGAGATCTAACACTGAAGCTGTTTACAAGAAGGGGATGAGCAGACTTTACTTCCTGAGGAAGCTGAGATCCTTCAATGTGTGCAGCAAGATGTTGGAGATCTTTTATCAGTCTGTGGTGGCCAGTGTACTTTTCTTTGCTGTGGTTTGTTGGGGAAGCAGCATCGGAGCCAGCGACACCAACACACTCAACAAACTGATCAGGAAGGCTGGCTCTGTGATTGGCTGCAAACAGGACACTCTGGAGGCTGTGGTGGAGAGGAGGACACTGAAAAAACTGTTATCCATCATGGATAATCCTCTCCACCCTCTCCAACTCACACTGGTCAGACAGCGGAGCACCTTCTCTGGAAGACTGCTTCAGCTTCGCTGTCGTAGCAATAGATACAAGAAATCTTTCCTGCCACAATCCATCACTTTATACAACAACTCTCTCACCTCTGCCTGACAGAGAACTCTGGTCTCTCTACTGTTTTGTTGTATATATTATTATTGTTATAGTATATTTTGCATATTTTGTTTTGTTGTATATATTATTATTGTTTACTGTTTATAGCACACTGTGCACTGTATATATACACTATGTATATATTGGATTCTATTTATGTATGAAATGTTTTATTTGCGGACCCACTACTGCTGTAACAAAATAATTTCCCAGTCTGGGATCATTAAAGTAATTCTATCTATTTCTATCTATCTATCTATTAGTGCCAAAACAAGCTTTGCCGTCCATAGCTAATATTATTAAAGTTGACCCCTGCTTGACCACTCTACCTAACGTGACATCATGTCCCACTGATTGAAAAATATGCAGTTTATTAATGATTTTTTTGGCACATTAATTTACTGAGCATGTCAACCAAGAACATTATTTTTAATTGCAGAGAAAGGGTATTGTCACAAAAAAGGAGTTATCAGTGACTTACTAACATGTATTTGTTTTGATTATTGGTAGAAAGCTGCAAAACATTAATTGAAAACATAATTATTTTTGTTCATTTTTTTAAACTAGAATGAAGAATCGCATTTTAACTAAATAGAATGGATAGACACAAGCCAAAGAGATTTTTACAACCTGGCAACACATGATGACAACGGAATCAAAGTGGCCAGAATGGGTTAATTTAGTTTTGCAATCAGATGTCTGAGCAGACATTGGGCTACAGTATTTTTTCTGTTTTACCCTGAGTGCAAAGGTGCAAGTGAACCAAATGAAAGGAGAAACCTCAAATAATAGTGCTGAACCATCTCGGTGTGAACTTTTGAATCATATTCAGGCTAACACGCAGGGCACGCAGGTGCCTCAAGCCAGTCATCCTTTATGTTCACATGCAGCCCACCAGTAACCTCCTTCACATAGTTGTGAAGTTTGAGATGTCTCAAAGGGACTTCATGCTTGGCAGTGACACCAAACTGTCACTTCGACTTAAGGCTTGTGTTGAGTCTTTGCATCACTCCCAGGCCTTTTAAAGTTGGAACAACAGGGTGTGGTGAGGAGTAGGAGAGGAAGCAGAGAGAGTGTGGGAGAAGGGAAGTAGGGTGATGCTGAGGTACTGATGTGAAGTCACCCCCCTGGACAGAGAAATGTCAGCGAGGAGTTATAAAGCAACGAGGAGGCGACCTGTCAAACTGAGTGTGGACAGAGATTGGAGGAGAAGGTGGAGAATGAGTAGAGAACAGTGACAATGACTTTGCAACAACAGAAGGAAGAAAAGAAGTAGACTATACAGTTGTCTTTTCTTAAGGCTGTTGTCTGTCTGTGTGTGTGTGTGTGTGTGTGTGTGTGTCTCCGTGTGTGTCTCCGTCTTATCACTTAATTGGTGATATCAAATAACCACACCAAAATGCAACACGAAATGAAACATGGTTTCACTGGACGTTAATTATGAGTCAGCTGCATGAAACAAACACAATGGGAATAAGGAACAGCAGTTTGTCATGCCTGGAGAGCCAAGCATAACGGATGAAGCAAAGGCAAGCCACACTCTGGCTTGATGTTCATATTAGTGCCTGGTCACACCACAAAGTGGAGGAACAAGACACATTTGCAAGTCTTCGCAATAAAGTTGGTGCAAGAAGCTTTTAGCGTTGTTTGTGGCCAATGGATATGAAAAAGAAATCTCTGTAAGCATTACCTATCGTTTTGCACCCCAGGGTAAATCAAAATTGGCTAAAATGAAAAGTTCACTGAAGAGTCAGCCAGCCAGAGTTCACCAGAGTGGAAGTCAGGCCATTTACTTTTCTTTCATGAGCAAATACATCCATTCTTAATGATTCCAGTGAAATGAATAAATTTTTGAAGTATTGTGACCAGGCCCTCAAACCCATCAATACATGGTAACTTGTAGGAACACAGGAGAAGGTCAATAGATTGACACTTCCTTCTGAAATATGAATCTGAATGTATGACTGATGTGTTTTCCATTGTTGTTATTTTACATTTTGAGTTAGAAGGAGTTTTATAGCAAAATAAAACAGCATTATTGTTACATGTTTTTACTCCCAATTTAAATAAGAACGTGATATGGCAACTTATTCAGTTGGTTTAAGCTACAAACTATGATGCTCTACCTTCCCCTTTAACATAATTTTTGCATGACAAAGGCTCAGTGGTCAAGCTAGTAATAATAAATGAGTGACGTCTGACAGACTTTCCAATAAGGGACTGAGAAACATACATATTATGACTTTTGGATTGTTGTTATTGCAGTGAAATGGTTGCGGTTTGGTTAGGTTTAGGCTTTAAAACTACTTGGTTAGGTTAGAAAAAGATCACGCTTTGGGTTGAAATAACTTTGTTACCTTACGTAACATAACTTAATCCCCTACTCTGACTTTTCATTTCTTTATACTACTAATTAACTTTGTCCGTCTGCTGTTCTGTGCCAGCAGGTAGTCTGCAGTAGGTTTATCTGAACTCTCTCAACCTGAAACCTGCTGCCTGTGAGAGTGGAGATTGAATAAGAACTGTAAATATACCAAAACAATTATGTAGAGCTGAGTGAAACTGCAGAGTAAGGTGACTTTATTTTGGTTCTTCACTTTGACTGACCGCTTTCACATTTAATTGGATCCATTTGTAGTTTTCCAATAGAACAATCAAGTATCAAAGTGAACATTGTTTCCTCTAGTGTGATACTACAGCCTGGACTGTATTCTCCTGTTTCAAAAACATGAAACTGAAGACAAAACTGTGGGAATTCAGTAGAACTTCCCTATCAATCTGAAATATGTGATATGGTTGTGTAAAAAAGTCTGCAGGCAACCACACCTATTCCACTTTGGTAGTCTGAGAAGACTGCGGGTTGACTGAGAGTTTTGCTCAAGGGTTTTGTTTTTTTTTTCTTGTTTTTTTTTTTTTTTTTTTTTGGCAAGTTTCCATACCAACTTTGGAACTTCTTAAGGAGAGAAAATGTGATCCAACCATGATCCTGCCCTACCCCAGGAATGAAGCTCTGGATTATCAGTTCAACAAGCTGTGATTTATGGATTAGAGAGCAGTTTAACCCTGATAGAGAGAAAAGTTTTCCACACATTTTTTTTTCCTACCAGAAGAGGAAACAACTGCTCTCATGAGACTTTAGTTGATGATTCATTTTTTGTTGTGCAAAACAAACTATTAGTATAGACTTAATGTTCCCTTGTTGGAAATGTATTTTTCCAAACTCCTGAGAACCCACAGCCAAAAGTTTTCACTTTGCATGTAAAGAGGTAATAAGAAATTGCTATAGTACAGCAGTGAATACTAATAGGCTCCAATCAAATGATCTCTATGTCCTATCTCCAAGTGTCTCCCAAGTTTACCCACTGTTATGAGTACAGATACAGTAGCAAGTCTTATATTTTTGTATTTTTTATAGTATGCCTTGGGAGCTTAACGTGCCATGGGTTCCAAAAATGAATGATCTTTCTTCCTGATTAAAAATGGATAGCACTCAGCAAGGTGATGTTTCATGTCCATGAATGTCTTACATTTTTTTCTGAGGAAAGAACGTTTTTACAATTAGTGAGACAGTTTGCTAGAGCAAGTTTAAGTAGCTTTGAACAGCTTCCAAGACAACATTACAGATTGACGAGAGTTTGCTTAAACCCAATCACAAATGACAGTTGCCAAATCATTGCATGGCATCCACAGGTAGTCTGTAGTAATGGGGCTATGGTGAGAGCCATACCCCTTGTGTCAAAAGTTAGATTATGGTTTCTCTTATTGCTTTCTCTAAAATGAAATAACAAAAGAAAAAGTTGTGTATTTTTTAACCTGCAAGTCATAGCTTGTCATGTAGCAGTAATCTAAACCCAGATGTTTCACAGTCATATGAAAACATTAAAAAGTCAGCTGAAGGGGTGCAGTTTAGCTCAGGTGGCAGAGCGGGCGTCCCATATACAGAGGCTTTGTCCTTGCTGCAGCGGACCCGGGTTCGACTGCCGGCCAGGGGCCCTTTGCTATGTGTCTCTCCCCCTCTCTCTTATCCTGTTTCCTGTCAACTCTTCAGCTAACCTATCAATAAAGCCATAAAATGCCAAAAAAATACTAGAAGTCAGCCAGAGACAGATACCATGCAGATGCTATTATTTTTTTTTACTGTTTTTTTACTGGAATGAGGCAGGATGTTTTGCCTGTGGCATACCCTTTTAGAATTCCAAAGCCATATATAATAATAATAATGGATTGGATTTGTATGGCGCTTTTCAAGACACCCAAGTGCCTGACATGGTTCCAGGTTCCATTCATCCACACACAGTCATACTGGTGGTATGCCCTGGGGCAGACTAACGGAAGCGTGGCTGCCATTCAGCGCCTACGGCCCCTCCAACCACCACCTGAAACATACATCAGTCAGACAAATTTACACGAGGCAAGGTGGACTGGTGTGAAGTGTCTTGCCCAAGGACACAACGACCATGACACAAGTGGCAAGGGCAGGGATCGAGCAGCCGACCCTCCAAACATTGGCCAACCCGCTCTACCACCTGAGCCACGGTCACCTACAAAGACCCTTTTTATAGACTTGTTTGGAAATGAAGAAGCTGGAAACATTAATATCTTAGCTGTATTTTTGTAATCAACTCGCAGTTTGAGCACTTGAGAAATATGCTAGTTACATATGTTATTTTAGCTCTCACTGACTCGAAATGCCTGCTTTATTTTACTTCTGTCTGAATTCAAAAGACCACTGTTAAAGTTCATCTGCAAGATATTTTTGTTGAAGGTGAGCTGAAGTCTCAGCTGGTCTGCTAATGATCAGTTTTGCTTCCTCACCATATTCGTAATAAATATCACAAGTTTGTCATAACAGTTGCTCAGTGTTACTGGTAGAAATAAGAGCTTCTTAGATGATATCAGATGCACGTTCTTGATCAAGAATACTAACTCAGTTGTAAATTCTGTAAACCTAATGTCATGTTTTTATTAGAATAGGAGGAGAATAAAATAATCTGTCTGCTAAAAAAAGCTTTCCGTGACTCACAAAGTAAGGAATATGATGTAGACTCATTTCTTTTTTCTTTGAACGAAAGAAGCTCGTCAATAGAATTTGAGACAAAGCCATGTGTAGATAACCGAATGTCCATAACCACGATCAGATATATGAATACCTGAAACAACTCTAGTTCAAACTACTATCTATGGGGAAATCAATCTTCTTCTCAATTTTCTTGAGAAAAGAAAGTAAAATGTTTAGCTAAAGGATAAGAAGTCAAGCAAGCCATTACTTGGTTAAAGTACACAATTCAGGTCACCTCTAAAAATTAACAAATGGTTATTCAAATGACATATATTACTAAGTCATCTGTTGGAAAATTCGACATCATCAAAGTTATCTTCATAGACATTCAGTAGCAATAGCTAATAGCGGCAATAACCTCAGTAGACAAAAACTGAATTCCTTTGTGAATAACACCTCTAGCTATAGAATAAAAATTGGAGCGATAAACCTGATCTATTCAAGAAGAATCAAGCCTTTTATGTTAAGTCTCAGATGAGCTTTCTGTAAAATACAATGTCAGAATAAAGCCATTTCAGGTGGCCAAAAAAAAGGTTCTATCTTTTGGCAGGATTGCCAGTACAAACGAATGTTCCAACTAAGAAAACAAATAGATTTGCCTGAACCAAGAATGCTTGGTTTGAGCTGGGACTCAAATGATTTTAAGACAACCAAAAAGAGCTAGGATGGTCCCTCCTCCCTCTTACATTAACATACCCTGCATAAATACACTGTACATACAGCAAAAAGTCCCCAAAGGGAGACAGCAGTGCAAAAAACAGGAAAAAAATGCCACACAAGAGTGGCACCAACTCATAGAGAGCACAATAAGCTGAAGCTAAGACAGTGCTCCCAGAGATTACGAAATGTATAATAAAAGGCACAATAAAAAAAATAAAAAAAACATATCGTCACCTTCTTAAAAAAATAAAAATAAATAACATTTCAATTTTTTTTAAAAACATAAAAAAACTCAACCGAATATAGAGTATATGATATTTATCAATCATTTCACACAAAAAGGTTATGACAATAGATTACTATTTACATAGTCCCTTGGGATAAAGATATGTCCATCCATTGTCTGTAACTGCTTTATCCCTTTTATGGGGTCACAGGGGTATTTGCTGGAGCCAATCCCAGCTGTCTACAGGGCGAGGGCAGGACACCCGAGGGCAGGACACCCTGGTTGCCAGCTCATCGCAGGGCCCTCACTGATGGCAAAGGCTGCCATGCAAGGTGCCAACTGCACATCAAGAGCAATTTGGAGTTCAGTATCTTGCTCAAGGACATTTCGACATGCAGCTCAGCTCAGCCCGGAGCTGGGATTTGAACCAGCAACCTTCCGATCACTAGCTGACCTGCTCTACCTGCTGAGCTACAGCCAGGGACTTGGTTTGGACTGGCTGCTTCTGTGCACCCAGTCTAGTAATGGCTAAATTCGCCAATCAGAAGCAGCTTTATTGTTATCATGTTATGTTGTCACTGATTGTAGTCAGCTCTGATTGTAGACATTGTAGACAGTTTTGATCCTAATGTCTTTTCTCAGGAAGGCTTATAGCCCAGGGTATCATCATCAATTACCTTACCTGACATTAGAGCTGTAAGGAGTTGTCAAAGCACCTGATGCCACAACATTTAGAGCTTTAGCGCTTTTACTAGCACATATGAGAAACAATTTGAACCAAATTCTGCAAGAGACTCTTTAATTTCTAAAACTTTGTGTGGTAAAGCATCTGTTAACATTGTCAGCATTGTAAACTGCATGTACAATGCATGCAGGAACAAAAGCCTGACAGATGTAGCAACAGTGAAGAGATAGATGATTACATGGATTTAGGACTAACACCCTCCAGGGTGTGTAAGTGTGTGTCGGTGGTTTTCCAGACTGCACACATGTAGCTCAGCTGAATGGTGTAATATATAAAAACTCAAGTGGGGCCGCTGCAGGACGGTGTGAAAAATGGTCCAATTTGTTGTTGAGCTGAAATCCAAGGGACAAGCCGAGGCACCGGGCTCTGCTGCCACAAACACTTCTCCCACAGCTGCTTTTTGTCTACTCCGTCCATACACCCCTCTCTCTCATGTGCTCTCTCTCTCTCACTCTCTCTCTCTCTCTCTCTCTCTCTCTGATGATTTTAGCTCTATGCCTTTGACCTCATTTGCTTTGTCACCTTTCCACTGACCTGATCAAAAAGTGTGTCTCTTCCCTCATTGCAAAAAAGTCAGCTAAGCTCAGCACTGAAAGCATTGCAGTAATCAAAGGCAGTGAGTAGAAAAGACTAGCTCAAATTGCTAAAACCTGGCAGGTGAGCTAGTATTTATTACATAATTTCTTTGGAAACAGCACATTCACAGTGCTTTTTTTTTAAGGTAACTAAAAATCAAACTAATAGTACGTTTTTTGTATACCTTACATTCTTATGTCCATTTGGTACCTTTTGAGTAAGGTCCAAAATTCAAGGCATTTGAAGACCCTGGAGATGAGGCAGTCTGCCAGATAGCCGATACAGCCAAAAAGGTCATAATTCCTGGATGACACTGGTCAAGAAGAACTGCTGATAAGAGTCCAAGGTTCCACTTTTCCATAGATTTAGGAAAAAATCCTCATACGATGACCATAAGTAAGCTCAATGAGAAGAAGGGAAACAAAGGGGGGCATCAGGGAGAGAAAGAAGCAAAGATTCCTACATCCTGACAGAATTATCCCTGATATTCTCTTATCATCCACTGTCCCGACTCCCAACTACAGGCTGCTAATACTATACTACCTTGTGCGGCAAATGGATTCGCGAGATCATCTTCCATCTTGCCAGGCTTCAAGCTATGCCCTTATGAGGAACTACTGGCAACTACGAGCGTGGTTTAAGTGAAACGACTAGCGAGAGAAGCAACTATTCATTTGAAAACAATGGCAGCTGCTCAGGAGGTTAGTGTAGGGGCTGCTTTAGCATCAGTAATATAAGAAGAGTATTTCTTCGCTGAAAGAAAGTAAAGAACAACATTATAGGTTTTTCTCAAAGGAAAATATGTTTTCACCCCTTCACCAACTTGCTTCAGCTAAACTTTGATTTGGCAACCAGTGCTCTCCTACTGCTGATCTGATAGGTTGAAGTGAGCCCATGTCGATGGTGATAGACACATGGTTTGTCCAATCACATGCCTAGTATTTTTTGAACATGCCTGCCCTTTTCCAAACAGTTTTGAAGGAGAACTTTTATGAAGGCTCTGTGCAACAAACCATCTGGCATGTCAGGTTAAGAACTGTTGAGAACATAAACAAACTAGTGCTATGAACAAGACCATGAATATGACCACTCAATACATGTATTGGACCCTTGGTAAAAATAATCCCAACACAATGCATGGCAAAGAAACAAAATCCTTATTTTTTTTTGTGTCTACCTGCTGTACATAATCTTGCAGTTAAATAGTATAATTAATTCCTTAACATCCCATTTCTTTTTTTATCACAAGGGTCTTATACAAACTGCCCATGTATTTTTGGTGTTTGCATTACAGCATATGGTTTCACAAATTGAAAAGACAAATAATTCTAAAATACAAGACAGCCAGATAGCCTAATTAACCAGACTCATTGGTGTGATAAAGGTCTCCTCATGCACAGGGTGCACCTCTGGAAAGGACCATCTGCATTCCTGCAACTTTTCTTCATGGTTGTTTCCCTGCTTGTGTCTCTATATGTCACATTATACTTTCATTTCTGAATGTACATTTTGTTAGTGACCAGTGTCACCATTTCCTCTTGATGTTGCAATATGTCATGGGTATGCACACCCCATTAGCAACCACTGCGACCACCCAGTACTGCTACTGAGGTCCCATGATGGTCTGCCAGCCAGTCCTTGCAAAATATTGGCTTATGGTGAAAAATGATTGGTCGATAAAAAAACTATATCTTTGACCCTCTCCGCCTTTCTTGATGCCTCACCTTGCCTGTGAGCAGATAGGAACAAAATTAAATATTTGCAGAGACCATTACTGAAAGACACTTTTAACTGTACTTATAGCTACATTGCTGTCAAGGGGATATAATGTGAATTTGGCAACAGCCAAGATTTAAATGTTTTAATTTACCATATGGGACTCGATAAAGAAACTTTCAAAGTTAGCAAAGGTTTTATGTCGCTTTTCAAAGGGTATACTTGCCTATTACACTTTGAAAGATGTCTTTTATGACTCAAAGAATTTGATATAGTTATTTTTGTTTATATGTGACGGTTGCATAGTTTTTATCATCAGGGCTTGCAAAAAATGCATGTTTAGATTTAAAGTCTTACAGCTTTATTGGCCCTGTGTGTGTTATGTTCCAAAATGACCTACCATTGCAGCCTGCGCTTTCCAAATTGCAGAATAAATAAGAGCCAGTGATTCAGTTGTTTTGGAAGTCGTGTTAAACTCTGGGATCCAAAGGCTTCGCCTGAAATCTGCAAACCAGACGGGGTACATTGTGTTTTCTCTGCCAGGATGGAGAGATGATGAACAACGTGATGAAAGACGAATAAACATCATGGCAGGGGAAGAAAGGTGAGGCAGATGGACAGTTTCGCCAGCGCAAATGTAACATTTGCTATCATGAGATTGCTCTGAAAAGATGTTAAGTGGAAATGGTAGAAAAAGAAAGAGATAAAGTTGAGTGAGACAGAAAGTGGAAAACAAAATGGCTTATATTCAGTGGCTGGTAGAAGAGTGGCGATGACAAGCAGACTCATTACTCTCATTTAAATGTCCATGGCTGAAACTCTGCTCATTTGTTTTGTGGCCATTTAAAATGCTGTCCCACAGGCTCTGATCCCTTCGCCTCCACTGCTCAATTGAATCAAATGATAAACAGCAGCAGAGTTTTAATTTGCAAGTGGGTGTGTGGGTGTGTGTGCAGGTTGTTGGCAGAGAGAGATAAAGATGATATACTGTATATGTCTGTGAGTGTGTGTTTGTGTGCATGCGACTTCTGTGTTGAGGTTGGATGTGTGACTGAAAGTGTGTGTTTCTTAATATGCAGTTGAGCTAAAACTGGGTGTGTTTCTGCATAGTCTCACTGCCTGATGACTTGATGTGTGTACATGTTTTGACACTGTGTACCATTAGCATGTTAAGAATTTTAGAGTGGGGACATACTACACAAGAGTAGTTTTATTGTTTGTGGCTACAATAATAACCATATGGTTAAGGCTGGGGAACTTTTGTGGTTGTGGTGTTTTAGTCTAATGTTGTTTGTAACATTTCCTGTTAGTACATGACTTTACTTGCATGCCAACTGCAAAAGCAATGTATTCTAAAGCAGGGGTCTTCAATGTTTTTTCAGGCCAAGGATAGAGATAGAGCAGGGACTACTACAATACTGTATACAATTGTGTTGCATATTAAACTGGGCCTACATTAATGTGTATTGTGATCTATAGTGCCATGGATAAACAAGTCAGCAGTAGATGTAGCATGGCTTATGTTAGCCGCATTAGCCTCACCCTCTGCAATAACTTCAGAGGTTTTCTGAGGAGGAGGGTATGTCAGGGTCTCTTGCTCAGTAAGTTACAAAATGATCCTGTGGCTCACAATAAGCACTGTACTTTTGGAATAATAATCGATCTATTATCAGTATTGTGTGAATTAAAAGTTGTTGTTTTTTTACATCTTAATCTTTGGTAAATATCTTGAATCCATGTAAATATGTATTTTTAGACATTTTTGACAATTTTGACAACATAAAAACATTAAAGACATTATCAAAGAAAAAATTGGCAGCCCTTCTACAGTTAGTCCTGGCCACCCTCTTGTTGAAGACCCAGGCAATGGGTCAAAGCTTTTATACTATACGTTAATTTTGCTCAACTGTAATCTCGATGACCACAAGCTGTTCTTACATTGAAACAAATAAGCATCCACAACCACACTGTTTAGAATTACATGTTGATTTTGTACAATATTATGTTCATATGTATACACAAGTTTATTCTATTTCTTACTTTTTAATTATATTGTTTGTTTTTGTTTTACTATTGTTATTGTTTTTTGTAATATTACTGCCTTTTGGCTGCTGTGGCAAACAAATCTCCCCGTTTGTGGATTCATTATTCTTAAATAAATTCATGATCCATCCCTAGTCAAAATGTTGACTAAGTCACCAAGCCAAGTGACTTGTATGTCAGTTACTCAGCAATATCTAAAGTTTGCTAACATTAGTGTTACAGGTCATATCAGAGCATGCAGAGGCAAAACTCTAAGGTGTGACGAATTTACCCAGGGTTTTCTTTATGAATCTAAACTTAAATTATCATAAGAAAGTTTCCAAAGTAATATAGTCTAACTTTATAGTATACTCCTCCTTGAACCAGCACCTTATCGTGGTGGAGGGGTTTGAGCACCCGAATGATCCTAGTAGCTATGTTGTCCGGGGCTTAATGCCCCTGGTAGGGTCTCCCAAGGCAAACAGGTCCTAGGTGACGGGTCAGACTAAGATCGGTTCACTCGCCCCCAATGACAGTAAGAACAGCAAGGATGTGCACGTCGCCCGGATCGGCGTCACCGGGGCCCCACCCTGGAGCCAGGCCTGGGGTTGGGGCTTGCAGGCGAGCGCCTGGTGGCCGGGTCTTTGCCCACGGGACCCGGCCGGGCGCAGCCCGAACGAGCAACGTGGGTCCGCCCTCCCGTGGGCTCACCACTCGCGGGAGGGTTCAGAAGGGGCCAGTGCAGTGGGATATGGGTGGCAGTCGTGGGCGGGGGCCCCGGCGGCCCAATCCCCGGATGGTGACTCTAGCCATGGAATGTCACCTCGCTGGGGGGGAAAGAGCCTGAGCTGGTGCGGGAGGTTGAGCGGTACTGGCTAGAAATAGTCGGGCTCACCTCCACGCACAGTCTGGGCTCTGGAACCCAACTCCTTGAGAGATGCTGGACTGTCTTCTACTCTGGAGTTGCCCGCGGTGAGAGGCGGCGAGCTGGTCTGGGCTTGCTTATAGCCCCCCAGCTCAGCCGCCATGTGTTGGAGTTCTCCCCGGTGAACGAGAGGGTCGTTTCCCTGCGCCTTCGGGTCAGGGATAGGACTCTCACCGTTGTCTCGGCTTATGGGCTGAACAGTGGTGCAGAGTACCCGGCCTTCTTGGAGTCCCTGGGAGGGGTACTGGAGAGTGCTCCAACCGCGGACTCCGTCGTTCTCCTGGGGGACTTCAACGCCCACGTGGGCGACGACAGTGTTACCTGGAGGGGTATGATTGGGAGGAACGGCCTCCCCGATCTGAACCCGAGTGGTGTTTTGTTACTGGACTTCTGTGCTAGTCACGGTTTGTCCATAACGAACACCATGTTCAAGCATAAGGGTGTCCATATGTGCACGTGGCACCAGGACACCCTAGGCCGGAGATCAATGATCGACTTTGTGGTCGTGTCATCTGACCTCCGGCCGTATGTCTTGGACACTCGGGTGAAGAGAGGGGCTGAGCTGTCAACTGATCACCACCTGGTGGTGAGTTGGATCCGCTGGCGGGGGAGGAAGCCGGACAGACCTGGCAGACCCAAACGTATTGTGAGGGTCTGCTGGGAACGTCTGGCAGAACCCTCTGCCAGGGAGATCTTTAACTCCCACCTCCGGGAGAGCTTTGACCAGATCCCGAGGGAGGCTGGGGACATTGAGTCCGAATGGACCATGTTCTCCACTTCCATTGTTGACGCGGCTGTCCTGAGCTGTGGCAGTAAGGTCTCCGGTGCCTGTCGCGGCGGCAATCCCCGAACCCGGTGGTGGACACCGGAAGTAAGGGTTGCTGTCAAGCTGAAGAAGGAGTCCTACCGAGCCTGGCTGGCCCGGGGGACTCCTGAGGCAGCTGATGGGTATCGGCAGGCCAAGCGTGCGGCAGCACGGGCAGTCTCGGAAGCAAAAACTCGGGTCTGGGAAGAGTTCGGGGAGGCCATGGAGGAGGACTACCGGTCGGCCTCGAAGAAATTCTGGCAAACCATCCAGCGCCTCAGGAGGGGGAAGCAGTCCTCCACCAACACTGTTTACAGTGGGGGTGGGGAGCTGTTGACCTCGACTGGGGACATCGTCGGGCAATGGAAGGAATACTTCGAGGATCTCCTCAATCCCACTGACACGCCTTCCATAGAGGAAGCAGAGGCTGGGGACTCAGAGGTTGACCCATCCATCACCCAAGCCGAAGTCACTGAGGTAGTCCGAAAGCTCCTCAGTGGCAAAGCACCGGGGGTGGATGAGATCCGCCCTGAGTACCTCAAGTCTCTGGATGTTGTGGGGCTGTCTTGGTTGACACGTCTCTGCAGCATCGCGTGGCAGTCGGGGACAGTGCCTCTGGACTGGCAGACCGGGGTGGTGGTCCCCCTATTTAAAAAGGGGGACCGGAGGGTGTGTTCCAACTATCGGGGGATCACACTTCTCAGCCTCCCTGGGAAAGTCTATTCAAGGGTACTGGAGAGGAGAATTCGGCCGATAGTCGAACCTCGGATTCAGGAGGAACAATGCGGTTTTCGTCCTGGCCGTGGAACACTGGACCAGCTTTATACCCTCCGCAGGGTGCTCGAGGGTTCATGGGAGTTTGCCCAACCAGTCCACATGTGTTTTGTGGACTTGGAGAAGGCATTCGACCGTGTCCCTCGTGGCATTCTGTGGGAGGTGCTCCGGGAGTACGGGGTCGGAGGCCCTCTGTTAAGGGCTGTACGGTCCCTGTACGACCGGAGCAGGAGCTTGGTTCGCATTGCCGGCAGTAAGTCAGACCTGTTCCCAGTGCATGTTGGACTCCGGCAGGGCTGCCCTTTGTCACCGGTTCTGTTCATTATTTTTATGGACAGAATTTCTAGGCAAAGCCACGGCCGGAGGGGATCTGGTTCGGGAGCCACTGGATCTCGTCTCTGCTTTTCGCGGATGATGTGGTCTTGTTGGCTCCTTCGAGCCAGGACCTCCAGCATGTCCTGGGGCGGTTTGCAGCCGAGTGTGAAGCGGCTGGGATGAGAATCAGCACCTCCAAATCTGAGGCCATGGTTCTCGACCAGAAAAAGGTCGCTTGCTCCCTCCAGGTGGGAGGAGAGTTCCTGCCTCAAGTGGAGGAGTTTAAGTATCTCGGGGTCTTGTTCACGAGTGAGGGAAGGATGGAGCGTGAGATTGACAGGCGGATCGGTGCAGCGGCCGCAGTAATGCGGCCGTTGTATCGGTCTGTCGTGGTGAAGAGAGAGCTGAGCCGAAAGGCGAAGCTCTCGATTTACCAGTCAATCTACGTTCCGACCCTCACCTATGGCCATGAACTTTGGGTCATGACCGAAAGAATAAGATCCCGGATACAAGCGGCCGAAATGAGCTTCCTCCGCAGGGTGGCAGGGCGCTCCCTTAGCGATAGGGTGAAGAGCTCTGTCACCCGGGAGGAGCTCTGAGTAGAGCCGCTGCTCCTCCACATCGAGAGGAGCCAGCTGAGGTGGCTCGGGCATCTGTTTCGGATGCCCCCGGGACGCCTCCCTCGGGAGGTGTTCCTGGCATGTCCCGCCGGGAGGAGACCCCGAGGAAGACCAAGGACACGCTGGTGTGACTATGTCACCCAGCTGGCCTGGGAACGCCTTGGGATCCTCCCGGAAGAGCTGGAGGCAGTGTCCGGGGAGAGGGAAGTCTGGGTGTCCCTGCTCAGGCAGCTGCCCCCGCGACCCGGCCCCGGATAAGCGGACGAAAATGGATGGATGGATGGAACTTTATAGTGGATGCAACCGAACAGTCTTCCTCTGTTCTTTTCTGCATGTTTTTTATATGATCAAAAACAATTCTTCCTTGTCGGACCCTGAATAAAAGTGTCATATTTATTCATTCAAAATGAAAGATGAATTTAGATGACATAGACTTCTTTCTAAACACTTTTTTTTCTGTATTAATCACATAGTTCTCTCCCCATGATATTACACTTCTAAGACACTTGTCCGAGTGTAGTTCACATTTGTAGCATTAAGCATCAGATGAAATGACAAACAGTGCAAATCAAGTGCGAACTGTCAAAAATCAGCTAGACTTGACTCAGAGATGTGTCAAATCTGCCTTTGGGCATGAAGGGAAAAATGTCATTTTGACATGCACATCATCCAAATTAGCCCTTAGTCAAACCAAAGGTTGTCGCAGGACCAGTTTGGCCCTTTGGCCCCTCTTGGTCTTGAATAAATTCTGACATAATTCAGTAAAAAAAAAAAAAAAAATGTGTTTCTCACACATTTTGGTCTTCATGGCTCTGACATGGATTTCTCCGTCAATTGTATTTCTGAGTAAATTAAGTGAAGCTCAGTCTGAGTATCCTAATCCATAGCCATGGTTCACCCGGTCCCGCTAAATAGTCACCATCTGTAATTGAAAAACCATATAAAAGATATTCCATGACTCGCTTTGCCTGTCATGATCTGCTGCTATGCTAACCTAGGTGGCGTAAACAAAACAACTGGCAATTTGTGTTAGGTGTAATCTCCTTCAAACCCAGTTTGTTGATCCTCATTTTATTCAGTATTGCTCTATCAGTCTTCAGACCCATCGCCATGTTTTATTGATGCTATGAATAAATAAGCAAATTAATAATGAAACAAAAGTATGTTTTTTTAATGCCTCAGTGCACCAGTGCTTGGTGCTTGCGCTCTTTGTGTGTGTGTGTGTGTGTGTGTGTGTGTGCATGTGTGTGTGTTCGTGTGTGTGTACACGCTGGCAGGGTAATGAGCGCGGATAGAACGGTGACAGCATATTGAATGGAGATGAATGTGCGCTGTGAGGATGACTGGCAGTGCTTACATCCGAGCAAAGAGAGACAGCCCTCTGATCCTCTCCACCTTGCAGCTCAAACATGAGCTTCTCACTGACAGCCACACAGATCAATAATTCAGACCAATCAGCTCTCAGACATTTCATATTCCTTTTCATTGCTTCATGTTCTTGATTTAAAGCACTCTTAAAAAGGCTGATAGAACAGATTTAAACACAATCCTTCCCATGGCAGACAGAAGCATCTGAGAAAACTTTAGTTTAGTAAAGATAAGCTTACATTTGATATTGTGCTCCCTTGATATCACATAAGTGTGTTCTAAAGTACTTAGCATTAAATTGTTTACTTACAGTGTTATTTAATACCACTCATATTTGGACTTAGAGTACATACTCTAAGTATTTGTTTCAAAGTTGTTGTGTTGTAGTGTAGCATGAAAGCTGAATGTTATGATTGAATGTTTTTGAGGGATTAAAATATTTGCATCACACAGTTACATGATACGACTATGGAACATACAACATATTTCATTTTTTACAGATCATTTATTAAAATACAGTAACCTTCAGCACCTTTTGGTAGGATTCATTGTATAATTACAAAATTACTTTTCATTAAAGAGTAAGATTGTTTTTGTTTACCAGAAACAACAGTTATATTACTCTCCCTTAAGATACTAAACAGGTTAGTTTAGAACTTGATGTTTTAAAGGGTAAGTTTGGAACCCAAGTTAACTATGTTAAGATAAGTCATCATTGACTGTTGGGTTCACATGGGACAAAATCAGTTTTGCAGTCCTGTTGTTGTTTGGCCCATCTATTTAACCCATCCTACACCCAGGCGCTGTTTCTCTTCATTCCAGGTCACCTGACTTCCTCTTTTGCTGCCGTTATTCTTACTTACTGAATAACAAACACTTCGAGTATAAATACTTTGATCTACACAATATTATGTAGCAGCCATTCCACTAAGGCAATCTACTTGACCAATTCAAAACCTTTATGAACATATAATGAACAACAGTTAGGTCTGAATGCCAGAATGTATAAAAAAAAAAAAAAAAAAAGGCTCAGGCTTAGAAATACCAGATTGCCCTTTAAAAACAACCAAAATGAATAAAGGGTATTGGATATATGTTAAAGAGAGAAGGAAATGGCATTGATAAGACTTCTCCTGTCTCTCAGTTATTCCTCAATTTTGGTGTTGGTCTGAATCCAGACACAAATAAAAGGGATATTCCGGTGTAAATTTAATCCATGGTCTAACACACCGTGACATCCCATAAGACCCCCCCACTAGAGATCAAGTTTGCAGACGGCTAGCTTACGTAGTTTTAGCAACCTCAGAAAATGACCGCACAATAGCAGGGCTTCCCCACAACAGGAAGCTGCGGCAGGAGAGTTGTGAGTTGTGTTAACTTTACAGTAGAATTTCGGCTAAGCTAGTGGAGGTTTGATGCCTCGAACTATGTGCTGGGGCCCTATTTGTACTGTTGCTGAAGTTTGGTGCTGTTTTGAGCTTTATGATGCCGGTTTCTTGTTGGAAGCATATAATGCAATGTATTCTTATCGTGCAGTCATTTTCTGTGGTTGCTAAAACTACATAAGCTATCTGAACATTTTCTTGTTTTTAAAGGACCATGTTTAGAGGATTGTACTGCTTTAACAGAGGTGTGGTTCGGCTTTATTGGTGTATTTTGGTTTCTAGTGGAGCTAATTGACTGTTGTCTTGCTTGGTTTGGGTAAGCTAAGGCACACACAACTTTACAGATTGTGTAGACAAGAACGTATCAAGCATAGAGCAAGAGGAAGTTGAGTACTGCTACCTTGAGACCTTGCTGTATAATAAATGTGCTGCTGTCATTCTCCAGACTTCAATCCCAGCTGGGATGCAGCCTGATGACCCTATGCAATGCTGCAACAACTCCCACCAGAACACAGCTCTGCAGTGTAACATTCCCCTTTGATATCCTTCCAGGAATTTGTTTTCTTTGCTGGAAAACAAGTTCTCTCGGGCGGAGGGACCCACTGGGGTGCTCTGAATATTTTTGCTTTGTTTATTTCCCAACGATGGCAGTGTATAAATCTCACGAAGGCGTGTGACACAGGATTCATAAATGTGACACAACATTCCCCTCCAGCAAAATATCATCAATACCCAAATGGCTCATTTTCAATACCCATCAAGGCAGAGTCAAATCAATAAGCACTTTATTAGCAACGCCAAATGCTGCTAAGCATGTTTATAAAGCTGGAAACACTGATATCTTCTCTAGGGCTCATTTCATGGTCGGTAAGCCTTTGCGAACAGCAGACAGTATTCACGTTTGCAGTCACTTAATTACTGTTTTTGTTGTCTGATCGCTAAAGGCAGTAAAGTGGGAAAACCCAGCGGCATGTAATCGGAGTTTAACAGCACGTGAACAACTACAACAGATCCCAGATGCCCTTTTTCAATTAAGACACAAATGAACACACATCAAAAGTCTACATGTGTAAACAGTGTTTTTTTCCTGTCTGATCAATCACTCAGCTGTGATTTAGACAACATTTTAAATAATGGTTTCTGCAGATCACAATTAGCAACTTTATTTAAAGAATCATCAACAGGAAAAGTTATATTTGTTTGTTTTCCAAGGCAGCAAAGCTTTTTTCAGACTACCACCAACTGCCAATATCTGCTTTTGGCAACTGCAGTCATTCCTCAACATCTACAATCAGTCACAGTTTACTCAGAGGTGTTTATCTGTGCCAACAGCCCAAGAAACAATCAGTGTCATTAAACTTATAAGTCATAAGAAAGTTCATATGTAAAACATTATCCTAAAGGGTGGTCCACTGGCTACCTCAAACTTTTGACTATGTCAAATGTGACTGTTCCTGTAAACCACAACTACAAACGCACTAATCAGAATGCAACATAAAATGACACAGAATACAAACACATACAACATTTCATGAGTGCCATTTAAATGTGTGCACCAGCGATAGCTGTGGCTAGAGGCATTTATTTTGGGGTTGTCCGTCCTGGCTCGGATGAGCTGGTTACTGTCAAAGGTCACTGTGACCCCACAAAAGATATTTTTTGCCACAGCTCAAGAATTCATTATGCTAATAATAGGGGTGTCTCAACAAGTAGGATATTGAGCAAAATGACGTCATGATATCAACCTTCTAAATCAAATGAAATACAGCATTTTGTAGTGTTAACATTACCTCCTCTAACCTGAAGCTGCAACCAATGACAAGACACCATGGCAACTCCTGCTGTTATAGGCTGATAACAGTTATTAAATCCACCAAGGCAGTTATGTTTAACCTCTGTCTGTTTGTTGGTTGGCTTGTCAACAGGATTACACAAAACTTGCTGAATAGATTTCCAAAACTTGGATGGAGGATAGATCTTCTTCCAGAATAGACATTTTTCACTTTTTAACTCTTTTTTAATATCGCGATTTGGTTTTTTTTGTTTTGTTTTGTTTTGTTTTGGGTTTTCTTTCACATTTTTTGACATTTTGTTAATTTCTGATGGAATAATCTATGGATCTTGATGAAAACTGTCAGAGGTATTCAGGTGGCTGGTATTTATGAATGAGTACAATTTGAAACATATCCTATGTAAATTGTCTTAGGCTTCCACAACACAATGGAGATTATGATTTCATCTGCATTGTTTTGTTTTCCTAGTGGTTGGCTGTGGTAAAGCAGTTATAGTTGGTTTAAATCAAGAGTGATACAAGGCTATTAAATTTGATATTGGGTTCGGCTTGATTTAATTAAGAGGTAATGTTGAGCCTTGGCGAAGGTATGCACTCTCCTGAGTGCCATTCTAGCAGTGGTGGGCTGTCAGGGCCAGCAAGGCGTTCTCTGCTGGCCTAAACACTATCAGAATCACTGACTTGTGTTTTAATATATTGTTTTCCATGAATATGTATTAAATTATTTCTCCATTTCATAGCTTTTTCTCTTGGTTGCACTGCTTCCACTAGTGTATGTTTATGTTAGAGCTTTTAATCAATCATATTTCAGCCATCATGTGTTGCCAGGGTCAAAGAAATCTGCCTTGACGCCTTCAGAATCAATAGTGCTGGCGTCTGTAGCTTAAGTAAGTGGCAATGAAACTGTTGCTTTAACCAATCAGATTTCGAATTGGCAGCAGGCATCCAGTGAGTATTTTTGGGTAAACAGGAACTTTCATTTAGAGGACACGATGAAAGCACTGGATCCACCAATAGAGGCACGTATTTGGAGCTTCTTTCTTTCCTTGTTGAAAACAACACAGACTTGCATTACCACCTGACCACTAATGAAGTGTTTTGTGGGATGTCAGGCAAAATAAAAAATTACCTGATTAGTGCTATTGCTGAAGTGATGGTTGAAAAGATAAAAAGGGAGATTAATAAAGCACCCTTTGTCACTGTTATGGTGGACGAGACGACAGACGCAAGTAATGCAGCGCAGCTCACACTGGTCCTGCGTTATGTGACGGACACAGGTGTCAAGGAGCGGTTTGTCAGATTTGAAGATGTGACTAGTGGCAATGGAGCCGATGACATTGCTGCTCTTATCGTCGGTTTATTGGAGGAATATGAATGTCTGGATAAAGTTGTGGCACAATGTTACGATGGCGCAGTGGTCATGTCATTTGGAATAAATGGGGTGCAGGCTCAAGTTAAGGAGAGGGCACCCATTGCCTTATTCATACACTGCCATGCACATAGACGGAATTTAGTACTGACTCAAGGGGCCTCAAAGCTGAAAGAATGCAAGATCTTTTTTGCCCACCTCAATGGCTTGGCTGCATTTTTCTCCATATCCCCTAAGTGCATGCAACTACTGGACGATTTTTTGCCAGCGGCGTCTTCCTCGTGTGGCACCAACGTGGTGGCAATACATATCGAGATTGGTCAGTACAGTGTCTGAGAAGAGAGATGCCCCAAAGGAGCTGTTTGACCACATACTGGAACATCATGATGAGTATGACGAGGACTCTTTGCGTTGTGCCAAAGGATTTAATGCACGTCTGGATGATTTTGAGTTTTGTTTTTTGCTTCACACATTTAATGGCATTTTTGAGTCTTCAGATGTGCTTTTTGCAATACTTCAGAGCAAAACATTGGATGTACAATTCTGTTTGGCAAGGGAGAAGGAGTTTTGTAACACCATTGAGCGAGAGAGGGGCCGGTTTGATGAGCTCTACGAGGCCACTGCGCGCATCTCAAGCGCTCAGAGCGCACAGAGGGGCCTGGCAAAAAGGAGACGCACACTACCACCAACTCCACAGCAACGTTCTGGACATCATTCTTGGCCAGATACAGAATAGATTTCAAGATCACAAACAATTGATGTTATTGTCCCTCCTCGACCCCCAGCAGTTCAAGACATACTGGAAAAATGTCCCGCATACAGCCTTCTCCATCTTAACGTAGAGTCATGGAACTATGTTTGATCTGTCCCGGCTAAAAACAGAACTGACTGTAATGTATGCCATGACTGATTTTGAAGGGAAAAGCCCCACTGATCTCCTTGACTTCCTTCAGAACAAAAATCTGAGTAAGATCTTGGCACAGCTGTACATGTTGGCATGTTTGGCGATGACCATCCCTGTGTCCACTGCTTCTGTCGAGCGGACATTCTCTGCCCTGAAGCAAATTAAAACTTATGCTAGAAACACGACTGGACAGACTCAACTTTCAGCATTAGCCTCCATGGCGATAGAAACAGACTTATTTTTGGAACTGAAATGCGCAGATAACCTGTACAACAGAGTAATCAAACTCTTCTTGAGGAGAGAAAGGAGGATGGATTTTGCCTACAAATAATCAGTAGTTTTGGTGAGTAATGCATTTTATTTAAAGGTTTTAATGTTTTTGTCATTTAATTAGGTTAATATTGATGTTTCTTCTAGAGATGATGTATGTACGGCAGCTGTGGCTACAGTGAAAAGGGACTTGTTGAATTGTCCTAATTGGGTTTCTTGCTTTAGTAAAGGCATTCATTCTTGCTACATCTGTGATGCAACGCCCTGTTATACTGCATTATAATGCATTTCTGTGTAATATTGATGGTTTCTACAGCCGTGGAGTCATAATGATGGCATTAAGAGGTGGATTAATTCATGTAGGACACCAGTGAAGACCTAGGTGTGAAATGCAAGGCCTGCCACTGCATTCTAGTAATGGTACTTTTGTTAATTACACTAGTTCTGCCAAGCACCAGACATATCACCTATAACTGGTTCCTCTGTGACCTTACCAGGGAACTTGTGAATAAGAAAAAATGAAATTTTCTATCAAAAAAGGACAACCTTACAGTGCCATCGTAATTTTCTGCGAAAACGCTTTTCTGGCCATTATTCAACCCTATAACTCAGGAACAGAAGGAAAAATAAATGTAGGTGCCCACCTTGACTGTGGTGATTGCACAGATCTGGAAATGATTCCCTGGAATCATACATGTCAATAAAGTGAAAACATTGATTTCAACAAGATCTTTATTTAAAACCTCTTATTAGATTCCTTAAAAGTATTGACTACATAAAATATATTGTCCTCTAGACTTTCTTGCTATCAAACTTCACACCCACTGCATTGGGTCAGACCTTCTTCCATATTTATTTAACAAATGCAAATGCCACTTGCCATGCTCTAACCCAGCTTATTTATTGCCTCATTCATTTATTGTGTGATATATTGACTCATAAGAAGCAGTGATATACAGTCCAATTTAAACATCATTTGATTATGTTGAGATGCAGCATACACACAAAGAATATGTTTTCTAGCAGGGGTGCTTTGAATCAGAATCACACACGTTACAGGTCATGAATGTTCTGCCCTTGATGTGAGTGATACTATAATGTTGCTTGGTTCATCCTACATGCTTGCCCCTGTGTTAATTGATGTGAGCTTCTTGACTGCTCACTGATCTGAGGCTTCCCCTGTTTGGGAAAATCTGGCAGGAGGTTGATTTAATGATGCTGGGTTATGTGTGTGGAGGGCTGTATGTATGTGTGTGTGTGTGTGTGTGTGTGTGTGTGTGTGTGTGTGTGTGTGTGTGTGTGTGTGTGTGTGTGCGTGCGTGCGTGCGTGCGTGCGTGTGCGTAGGGTGGCAGTACATCCTGGACATAACAGTTTCTTCAAACATCCTTTTGCCCCCTTGAGACTCAGCTTGCCCCATGCATCCCTGCAGAGTCCCGGTACAGGTTGATGGGGATGATTCTTTGACTTGGAGTTAAATTCACTTTGCCATTAATGAGCTCACAGGACAAAAAAAATGTGCTTCCCTTTCAAATGAGCTTGATCTATGAAGTCCCTATAGGGCTCTCATAATATTCTGCTGTCCCGTTTAACTTGTCTTTGCTATAGTCCTGCATTCTTTATGTCTGCTGCAGTCTCACTTGCAGTCAGTGTATCCTTTAATAGCTTGATACATTGCCAAAGCAATAATTGCCTGACTGAACTGCTGAGTCTGCACAACAATAAAAATCAAATAGGACAAAATTACTATAGAAATTAAGAATGTTAAATTTCCTTTAGTGTTGCCTTTGGTCCTTAAGGTGCAATCATCACTACACATTAATAACCAACAAACATTGGTAAGTTAACTCTGATGAATTAGTGCAATTACCTCAAATTAATGAGACCATTGTTGAGCCATTTTGTAGCCTAATGCCGCTGATGTTTGTCCATTGCTTACCGCTAAAAGAGCTTTCTTCATTTTCTCACTGGATTTGACAAAAAGCAGTTGGATGGGAGGGGAAAATCGAGGTGGCTGTAACTGTAAGGGGTTGCCAGTGCCACCATAGACCTTTCACATTTATTCTTCACTATCAAAGTAAGTCAATGACAGTTGCCTGTATGTCCAAGGGTACATTGCAAACAGGAAAAACTAAAAGCTAATTAAGCATACTATAAATGCAACCAATTTGCCAAAATGTAAACAAATAAAATAAGGTTCCTGTGTACATCCCCAAGACTGTCAGACTTTAAAAACCCTGGTATGAGATATAACATTGTAAATCAAGCAAGTAGATGCTTTATATAGTTTAGTTTATTGTATGAAGAAGTATAGCAAAGATCTCTCACAGTGTTAGCTAACATTCTCTTGTTTATGGTCTCCCCATTTGACAAATGAATGCAGCTCGTCCAGGGTTCCTTGGTATGTCCCTCTGATATCTGTTACTGATATCTCCTGATGTTCTTCTTGTTGTCAGTCGCTGTCAATCATCTCTCTGTTTGTCTTTCTTCACTGGTCTTTGAGGTCACCCAGGGTTGATTTCTGAGCAGTAATGGTGTGAAGGAATGAAGTGGAAGAGAGAGAGGAAGAGGGAGTGAAACTTAGCCGAGGCTATTGAGGCTTCATTAACTGTAGCTAATTGGTGCTTTAACCTCTGGCTGCGGCTGTCATGATGCTTCTCTTTGCTAGCGGGGAGACTCATGGGAATCAGGGCAGAGCAGAAGTTCTGTCCTCCCACATTCATTTTCACCATCCCTTCTTTACTGACACATAAAAAACAGTATTTATCCTCCGTCAGTTTGACAGGCGCCAGTCAAACCAACTACATTTTACCAAGTCAATGTCAAAACTCAGGAAAGGTGAACAGAGGTGAGCTGGAGACAGTGAGAAATAAAGAAAAGATGTGAAAGAGCGCAGCAGGAGGGAGCAATGGAGGTGAGGGGAGTGTGTTAGGTGAAGACGAGCAAGGTTTTTTGTTTGCATCACAATAAAGGCAAGCCTTTTTTCCTTTCAGGCGAGGCGAACACTTAATCAAATGCAAGTAAAGATCCTGGTTTCAAATTGATTTTTGGTCTCTTTTAAGAGCTGGCAGGCCAGCCAGCACAGCTGAATGGTGAGATGGTTTGGGAGACCAATAAATGAGCTGCCAAGGCATGGAAATATCAAGGAAGAAAGGCTTTTTGCTAAGTACCATACCTTATTCCTCCTCCATTATGTGCTTTAGTTCAATAAAAGATGATATAGCTGATGCAAAACTTTACATTTGAGCATTTTCTGTATTAATTAATTCCCCTGAGATTAAGCAGTCACTTTAAATTATTTAACTTTTTTTTTAAAACTTCACCAGCAATTTCTACAGATATCTAGATAATGTTGTTGTGGGCGTTTTTTTGTTTAGTTTTTTGTGTGTGAGTGTGTTTCGTTTCATGTAGAAACTAGTGTCGTCACAATACCAGAATTATGACTTCGGTACGATACCTACCTAAGATATCTCGATGCCGATACTGAAACGATACCACGTCGGAAAACTAAAAAATCATCAAAAGTAATGGGATAAAATATTAGATGACAGAATTTGGAACTTAAAATGATTTCTTTCTTTTTCTTAATTAAAACACTTAAACTTAAAAAGTCAAAATAAGAATATATTTATTTTCAAAATATGTCTCAATGTTCCAGTATTATTATTATTCTTCTTCATTATTATTATTATTGTTATTTCAGTTTAATAGGTAACTTAGCTGCCAATGTGGTTACATGCATCTCTGTATCCAAGAAAACAAGTGTCTTCTTGTTTTGTTCATTTTTCTTGTTTGCTCTCCGAGATTATTAAATAACCTGATTTACCATTAAAAGCTCAGTGCTTGTAGTAGAACAAAAATAACAGCACATTAACTACAATTTCATTCAACATAAAATTAATGAACATTAAATGACATTAACTGTAAGTCTGGCAATTCATATTATAAGATAATACTTTATTCGTTCCACAAAGGGAGAAACTTGCAATTTGCATTTCATGTTGATAAAGTTCAAGCCCTGGATTATTAGCCTGCAAACTACATTAGTGCACTAAAGTACAACACAAATGACCCAGACCTGGTGGAGGCCTGTGCTCTAATCAGACATTTTCAAATCATATAAATTACAGAATATATTATAAATGATTGACAAAAATGTTCATGCTATGATTATATTACTAGTATTGATTGACTTAAAACAAATTTATAAGTGGTGTTGTTGATCAGCATACTTGTAAACACCAGCGCATGTTAGGGTAAAGTTCATATTACCAGTGTGAACTAGTGTTGTGTCGGTCGTGAATGTGTCGTTTGAATGAACAAATCTTTTGAGTGAACGAACTGAACGGAATCACTTCATGAACTGATTCGTTCCTTTCTCAGTAGAGATGCACCGATCATGATTTTTGGGGCCGATCACCGATCACCGATCACCAAAAGCAGTATCTGCCGATCCCGATATTGCCGATCACCGATCACAGCGTCAAATCCATAAATTCCTCTATATTGTTGTCTTGTGTAACTTTCATATATTTAATTAATGATTCTTCTTACACATTGACATTGTATTATTAAGTATAAAAATTAGGAGATAAGAAAGTATCATGAATTGACCACCGTTTTATTGCAGGCTGAGGCAATGTGCAATATTTCACACTCTAGAGACTCTCTTAGAGACAACTTGGACTCAGCTTACATAGAGCAACTGTAGCTTACTAGTGAGAATGCATGCAGTCAGGGTGGGAATTTTGTCATTTTAGGGGCAAGTCCATTTGGCCTTCACTTTTTTTTTCAGGGGCACCAAGGCCACGTGACAGGGCACAAAGGCCACTGAGTAAAATGTGTTGATTTACCTTTTAGACTGATACCATAACATCCTAATTTATAAAAAGACATGGATTGTGTATTAAAACATTTTCCAATACCAAAATCCAACCAAAAATTAAAGTTACATTAGAAAGTAGTTTTTGTTAAGTATAGGGTTAGGGTGAGGTGGTTTTTAGTGTTATTGAATATTTCTCCCAATAGAAATTCCGCAAAATTATGGCAAAGCACATTTTTTCCAAACAAAAAATTGTAGAATAACCAGCAGGAGACCACTGATGTGTGGAGTGATTTTAGTGACACTACACTCTGAACAATAGTGAAGTTATTGAATTTTTTGTAGTTTCTCTTTTCGGTGTTGCACTTTGTAGACGGTCCCTGCGCCCTCGTCTCACAACCGGCTGACCATACAGACCAGAGTTAATGTCCAGACGCTCGTTTTGATTAACATACGGTTGTAGCTCGTTGTCTACTTTACTACGGTAGGAAAGAGCCGTCGTTTGTGTTTTAACAAGGTTTCACTTATGAGTTATTGATCCGGGAAGTTCGAATCTGTGAATATATTTCCAAATTTACCGGACTAAGTCCTACCACATAAGTCAGTTACGTATCATGTCAAAACCGGCTGCGCTCGCTTGCTGTGCTGTAAACTTGTCGTTCTTCCGTTTTGAGACGCTGCTGCTGTTTGAGAGGCTTTCACATGAGATCATCGTGGTGATGAGACTCCACCTGCGCGAACCGCGGACTCACTGAAGTTACTGTGAGTGACTACTGTGCACTCAGGTGGCTGTAATTCAGGGCAAGCTTGCTACGCTGACCGGGCCAGGGGCACAGAGGCCACTGTGGCCGTACGATGAGTCTTTTTTCACGGGGCATCAAGGCCAAAGTGCGGGACAACGGCGGCCATGAAATTCCCTCCCTGCATGCAGTTAATGCACTGTCTTTATACTTAAACGTCATCTGATCGGCCTGACGTGATCTATTTTGAGAACTCCGATCAAAACCGATAGGGGCATTATCGGCCGATTGCGATCGGTTGCCGATCGATCGGTGCATCTCTATTTCTCAGTTCAGTTGAGCTCAGCCGCGAGCATGCCGGCTGGGAGTGGAACTGCCGCGACTCACTCACACAGAGAACTGTGAGGATGTGATTCACGTTCGCGCTGTGATTCGTTCATGATTTGCGAACCTACTGCACACAGAGAAATGTCGCTGAGGACGTGATTCTCGTTCACGTACTGTGCTGAAAGTGGCACTGTGTCACTCACTCACTCACTCACTCACTCAGGGCAGAGGAGTTGATTCACGTTCAGTAACCGTACTGCTAAAATTAGTGTGTTGCTAACATCTGTGTAGCATCATGTTAAGTGATTTTGTGATAAGTGATAACGTGATTCTCAGCGACGCGAATCATGCGTAAGCAGTTTGATCAGTGAACGACCTGCTGAGGACGCGAATCACGTTCGCGCTGTCACTCACTCATGATTCGCGTCGCTGAGGACGTGATTCTCGTTCACGTACTGTGCTGAAAGTGGCGCTGTGTCACTCACTCACTCAGGACAGAGGAGTTGATTCACGTTCAGTAACCGTACTGCTAAAATTAGCGCTGTGTTGCTAACATCCGTGTAGCATCAGGTTAAGTGATTTTACTGTGCACAGAGGACACTTTCACCGTGTAATAATTTTAGTGCATGTATAACACTCAAAGCAGTGCTGCGTCTCCCGCGAATGATTGTGTACTATAGTCCGTTAACGCACCGTCCCTCAGTAAGTGAACGTGAATCTCAGGGCTGAATCATGAACTGAATGACGGATCGTTTGGCTGTTTATCAGTTCAGGGAGTTGGAGAGCACTGAACGATTCGGTGAATGAATCTTTTGAACGAATCATTTTAATAAACAGATTCTAGAGATTCAGTTCAGTAAAAAGAACTGCCATTCCCATCACTAGTGTGAACGTTGTGTTTGCATACATAGATGTGTGGAACCACATCAGACTGTTAAACAGTAAGCTTTACCCCTGACTGCCTTGTGCAACTCTGATGGTGAAAAAAGATCGCTTGACTTCCATCCGGGGGATATTTAACGTTATGTTATCTATCGCTAACCTGCAGCTCTTTGAACTCTTTGAACAAGTCCGCATGTCTGTCAGCTAGATGTTTCACTGAGTTGGACGTGTTGGCTTCCTTGGTCATTACAGATTTAAAGCATCGTTTACAGACGGGCTTTGTGGTGTCCGTGGGCTTGCCCTACTGTCGGCTACGTAAGCGAAATATTTCCATATTTCGCTCTGTGCGTCTGCTTCTTCAACAAGCCAAGTACAGTCGGCAGGAGCACTCATGCCACTTTCAGCCATGTCTGTCTCGCTCTGCTCTGTGACTGTCTGTCACTGTGAAACCACGCCCACTCTGGTTGCAGGCAGTGAGGAAGCAGAGAGAAGCTGCACACACAGACACGCTGCCCCGCTGTCACACTAAGTTCATGAAGTACAGATACTAATAAAACGTGAAAAAATATTGTTTTTAACGGCTTCGTATCTTTCTAGTATTGGTTTATCGTGCAACACTAGTAGGAGCTATTTGCTTTTGACCAAACCACATCACATCATTCAATGAAGGAAGTGAAGGAAGTGAAGGAAGTGTGATAGCCCTCCTAGTCTATCATAAGCCCTTTTTAGATAGAAAAGGCGGCACATTTGCTCCAAGGTAAGGACGGCAATTTGCCGGCCTGTCTTTCTAAAACGGAGGCGTAATATTCCTCCTTTTCCAAAAGCCGCCTCTGAGGTAGGCGTAAACATGTGACGTGACGTGAGGCTCAGAGTTGGGCTGTGAACAATGAAAACAAATTTGTCTTCAAAATAAGAGCTTTACATTGCACCGCATTGGAGTTTAGAACTGGGTTCTTAGCGGGGGGCTTTTAATTTGAAAGTAGCGACTGTTCTTAGCTTGCCGACACAACAACAAGCTAACACAACGAAACAGCTCCATCTCTCCAGAGCCACTTTTTCCGCCTCTGCTCCTCTGCTGTTAGTGTTGGATGGTAACACCTATGCTCAACATCCTCCTCCTCCTACCTGTGAATGCCACGGACGTGATGGAGAAGTGATTTCCATCTTCTTAGGCAAAGAATGCAGAAAGTAGCAATGTATTGCAAATGTTAGAGGTCACTGTCATGACACAGTCTTTACCACTTGGTGTTATCTAGATCACACCACACACTACTACTGACGTAGGCAGTGCACCAACTTATTTACCTCCTTGTCGCCTTTACTGGTGCTGCATGACCAGTACTTGTGATTGGTGAGGGACCTGATCCATGGCTGCAGGATTTTTTTTTTCCTTCTTGATCGCCACCATTACAAGTTTATTCTTCAGACCTTACAAAAGCAATTTGACAAGGTATTTTAAAAATAAAGAAAGGGGCAGAGTTTGCTTTGTTACCGTCAAACCAAATGCGAAGGGAGTAAACTCAACAATCCAGTATGCGGGGAAAGTCAGCTGTGATTGTGATACTGTGGTAGCACTGTAATCAAGTAACAGACACATATTTTCATAACTTAGCAGGTAGTCCAACTTCCCCTCTGACTTTTCTCCAAGCACTCTCCTTTATTGTCCGGTCACTGTATGCGTGTACAGCGGTATGGTGGTACAGAGCTCGGGGAGCAGACCCAGAGCGCTGCTGTCGGCGCTGCAGCCCCGGCTTGGAATGACATAACAAGCAAGAAAAGCCAGCTGTTCTATTGTTCTATTGTTAACTGGGGCTAATACTCCATGCTCGGGGCCCCGGAGCTTGTTAGCTCCGTACTATACTACTACACTTCATATGCATATAGAGACTGGAGCTCGGGAGCTCTGGGACAGAAACAGAAACAGATAGACAGAGACTTGGACAAAACAGGAGAGAGCTTGAAGAAAAGTCAGCGAGGAAGTTGGACTCTGTGTTGCCCAGAGATGGCTACTATCCTCCATTTTCTGATGACGTTAGTAGTTAGTTGGAAGTAGTAGTAGTTGGAAACCCCTCAAGTGCGCAGTGCAGTGATAAAGGTACCTGGTGAACCTATCCAAGAGGAGTTAAAGAGACAGGGTCTGCAGCTTGCTGATTTTCCACTAGAAGGCGCTGGTGATCCAGAACTGTCAGTGTTAATATGAGCAGACTTTTACTGGCATGTAGTGTCTGGCAAGGTCCGGAGATTAGCAGAATCACTAGTGGCATTAGAAAGCATCTTCGGATGGTCCTTGCAAGGGCCAGTCTCAACATCCAGTGTGACAGACACACTTGTATGCACATAAGTCTGGCAGAGGATGCTCAGATATCAAAACAACTTCATGCCTTTTGGGAGGTGGAGTCACTGGGCATTGTTAATGAGAAAACCCAGAGCCCAGAGGTAACGGAGGCTCTTCAGACCTTTAACAGACTGTAACATACACGGATGGCCGCTACCAAGTTGAGCTACCAAGGCGACCTGACAGACAAGATCTCCCAAACAACTTCAGAGTTGCAAAGAAACGGTTCAAGGGTCTCAAGAGGAGACTCAAAATGAATGGAACCCTATACCCGAGGTACAATTATGTCATACAGGATTATCTGCAGCAAGGCATCTGTGAGGATGTGCCAGAGAACGCTTCAGCAGCAGAACCACCAGAGGCTGTAAGGTATTACATGCCACATCATGCTGTTCTTCGAGAGGATAAGTTAATAACTAAGCTAAGGGAAGGGGGTGAGGCCTGGAGTTCAACAGGTGAGGTGTGCTCCAGATATCAGCTCGCATCTTTGATCGGCTTTCTCACTCCATTTACCATAAGAGTAAAGTGCCTGTTTCAAGAACTGTGGGAGAGGGGGGTTGGTTGGGATGAACAGTTACCCCCAGACTTGACTGATAAAAGAGTTAGTGGTGTGCAGAGCTGCCACAGCTCCACCAGCTGGCCATTCCAAGATGGTACCAAATCGAAACACAACCACACTCACAGATATCCAAACTACACATCCTTTGTGGGGGTGGATGGAGCTCAGCTGGTAGAACAGGTCTGCTAGTGATCGGAAGGTCGCTGGTTCAAATCCCGGCTCCCCCAGCCTGAGCTGAGCTGTATGTCAAAGTGTCCTAGAGATACTGAACCCCAAATTGCTCCTGAGGGCCCTGCAATGAGCTGGCAAGTTGTCCAGGGAGTACCCTGCCTTTGTCTGGAGACAGCTGGGATTGGCTCAATGGACACAGTATCAAACTGCATTACAATTTGCTTTTAACAACATTAAACAATTTCACAACACTCCCGCCCGGGATGAAAAAGGAATGCCCGACGGCACCGCATCATCTCCGCCTGCCTTCCCCCCCCCAGCGCCGCTATAGACACAGCCAAGCCCGCTCAGCCAAGCCCGCTCTCTCCCTCGCTCTCTCTGGTAGTAGGTGTTGACCCGTTCCTGTCCAGTTATCTGTAGACAGCGTTTTTAGTTCTCTCTTGGCTGCCTTGAGTTTGGTTCGTGTTCGTGTAGAGTTTTCTCCGAGTTTTCTCCGAGTCTGTTTAAGTTTCACTTTCACTTTTGGTTCGTTGTGTTTGGTTGTTTTCCCGCCAGCCTTGGGGGTGTAGTGCCTCTCCTCTGAGTTAAGCTTTTGTTTTGGTGAAGCTTCAATAAATTTACTTTGTTGTACTCTCCTCTGCGTTGTCTCTCTTTGCCTTGCGTTTAAGCTCCCGTCCGTGCCCTGACAATACGCTTCTTCAGCCACTGAACATGGAAAGAAATCAGCTGAAAATGTGGTCAGATTCAACAATTGTTTTGCCTTTGATATGCAGTTCTGCACAAAGGTGGAAGCCATTTGTGGCTGACAGGGTGATGGAAATACAAGGCCTCACACATTCGGCACTATGGTCTCACTGCAACGGCAAAACCAATCCTGCTGATCTACCTACTCGAGGCCAGAACATTGAGAACCTCATTCAAAGCCAGCTGTGGTGGAATGGGCCACCTTCGCTGTCATCAACCTCTGAAGCTGAGAGCATGGATGAGGGCTGTTTTGCAGAGGAGGTGAATGCTGAGCTAAGGTGTAAGTTTCAAGTAGCAGTACAGCTTACTAGCACTGAACCAGCCGAGCCACTATTAGACCCAGAGAAGTACAGCAGGTTTAAAACAGTGCTGAGAATAACTGCATGTGTGAAAAGGTTCATAGCTAACGTCCGCTCATGTCAACAGATTCAGGGAGAGCTAACTTCTGAGGAGCTCAAAGCAGCTGAAGTGTATTGGGTGAAGATGACCCAAGAGCATAGTTCAAGCCAAGAAATTAGTCAGCTGAGGTCTGGACAAACCATCAACAGAGGTTCAAAAATCAAGCTGTTGATGAAAATGGTCTTATCAGTGTAGGAGGTAGGCTACAGTACTCTGATTTCAGTTTTAGAGAGCACTACCCATGGGTGCTACCTGCAAATCACAGATACTCTGAGTTATTGGTTCCATCTTGTCATGAAAGAGTGATGCATTCTGGGGTCAGAGTTACTCTTGTGTAAATGAGGGAAATATACTGGGTCTTAAAGTGGAGACAGCTGGTCAAGTGGGTGATAACACGTTGTCACATTTGTAAGAGACTGAAGGCAAAACCAGCCCAGCAAGTTAAAGCTCCATTACCTGGAGACAGAGTTACAGAATCCCCACCCTTTGAAGTAACAGGGGTAAATTTTACAGGGCCCTTGTATGTTAAGTCTAGTGGTCAGCCTAAGAAGGCATACATTGTGCTCTTCATGTGTGCTGTCACCAGGGCAGTGCATTTAAAGTAAGTCTCAGAGTTTTCTCTTAGCCCTAAAGAGGTTTATTGCAAGGCGAGGACTGTCTAAGATTATTTACTCAGACAATGGCAAAACATTTAAAAGAGCAGTTCAAGATCTAAAAGAACTGTGGAACTCAATAGGGGGATCAGTTTTTCACTGACAAGGGAAGTTTATTGTCGAGCAAGCTGCTTGGTGGGCTGGCTTCTGGGAAAGACTTGTGAGATCTGTGAAAACATGCCTAAAGAGGGTTTTGGGCAGGGCTTTGCTCAACTTTGAGGAATTGACAACTATGCTTACAGAGGTAGAGGCTGTGTTGAACTCCAGGCCTCTCTCCTATGTACATAATGATGCATCGGATCCCCAGCCACTTAAGCCGTCTCATTTCCTGGTTGGCAAAAGACTTACTTCTCTACTACCAAAGACTGTTTTCACCATCTCAGGAAACCAACCTGAGCAAAGGGGACCTGAGCAGGAGGTGGACGTACCGACAGAAACTTTTGACCAGCTTTTGCTGCAGATGGCGAAAAGAATCTGATGGACTTGAAATCTGCTCACAAGTGTGAGATACTTACACTCACAATTCTGAAGGTGGGAGATGTTATCCTGATCGGAGAGGACAACACGCCCAGGCAGACTTGGAAAATGGGCAGGATAACAGAACTGTTTCCAGGGAGAGATGGACTTATTCGTTCCTGTACTGTTCGTACTCCTACAGGCAGTCTGTTGAGGAGACCTGTTTAGTTAATATATACTTTGGAGATCAGTTGAATGATGAATTGAATATGAACAACTGTTCATCGGGTGGGAGTGTTGTGAAACTGTTTGATATTGTTAAAAGCAAATTGTAATGCACTTTGATACTGTGTCCTGTGTTAACAGGAAGTGACCCCTTTAAAAGCGCTTTTATATTGAAGTGACAGGAGTAATGAAGGTTTTTTTTTTTGGTGTAGCTTAAGTCTAAGAAGATAATATGTCCGCCTTCCCTTTGCTAACTGCAGTATGTTTACCAGTAAAGTGTTCAGTTTCAACGTCATCTGTCTAGGTGATTTATGAAGCTTCCATGACATAACAGATACAAAGCAAGCTAGTAGCACTCACCTTTTCTTTTGCACTTGGCTGGGCTTGCCTCCCCACACACAAAATAAGTTCACCTAGACCAGGGGTCGGCAACCCAAAATGTTCAAAGAGCCATATTGGACCAACAAAACAAAAAACAAATCTGTCTGGAGCCGCAAAAAATTAAAAGCCTTATATAAGCCTTATATGATGGCAACACAGGCTGTAAGTGTATATTAGCTATATTAGCCTACTATCAAAATGACTAAGTAGGCTACAAATACATAATAAGCATTCATGATTAAAGAGCAGTGATGTGCACAAGGGGGGGGAGGGGGGGCAGTCGCCCCCCCTCGTGGCTCAATTGTTGAAAAACGCGCTAAAGTGCCCTCCTGGGAGCCAAAACGTGTGCTAAAGTGTCCTCTTGGGAGCCAAAAAAGCGTGTCAAAGTGCCCTCTTTGTTGGCAAAACACACTAAACTGCCCCCTTGGCTGGTTAAAACATGATAAACGGCCCTCTTGGGAGCCAAAACTCACACTAAAGTGCCCTCTTGGGAGCCAAAACTCATGCTAAAGTGCCCTCTTGGGAGCCTTAACGCGCGTTAAAGTGCCCTTCTTTTTGCCCCTGCCCTTCAAAAAGTCTGTGCACGCCACTGTTAAAGAGTTCACATACCTGCACAACAGCGCTGTCTGTTCGATATCGATCACATCACAGGACTCATCACAGGCAATTGAGTACGCTGGAGCTGAATTAATGTCCTTGATTTGCCGATTGGTGATGTCGCCTGCCATTTTAATGGCCCTTTCTTTCACCGTCTTTGCGGAGAGAGGCATGTCTTTAATTTTCTGGATTATCTCGGTTTTTGTTTTGAAGTCTGAAAAATAGGTGCTCTGATATTTTGATGAATGAATCCTTCATGTAATCACCATCCGTGAACGGTTTTCCACGGTTTATTATCTCTCGGGTTGCAACAAAACTTGCAGCAGTAGTGGAGTTTGGAGATGCAATCCACTTCTTAAATCTACCTTTGCGCTCCTCTAATTTCTCCAGAAGTACTGCAATCGCACTTTTTCTCACACTCCCAACTGGGCAGTCGGCTGCAAATTTAGCATGCCTTCCCTGGAAATGTCTTTCCAAATTACCGATTTTTGTTGTTCGACAACTTCTCATTACAAAGCAAACATGCAAGCAATCCTTCCGCATTGGCAATGAAAGCAAATGATTCGTTCCATTCTTCCTTGAATCCCCTGTTCTCATCAGCTATCTTTCTCTTTTTCCCTTTGGGATCCATGGCCCTTGACACACCCGCCAGTTTGTTTACAACAGCCACCTGCCTGGCAAGGCGCCGCGCTGAAACGTGTGTCGCAGGCTATGACACAAATCTTCGTTGACAGAAATGTTGAAATTTAATATTTATTATGCACATTTTTACAGCATTGGAAAACGTTAAGAATGTTTGTCCTCCTACAGAAACCATATTAAAACAAAAAATATTTCCCCCCATCAATTTTCATACATTTTTGAAGTGGCTCCAGGGAGCCACTAAGAGGGCGCTAAAGAGCTGCATGCGGCTCTAGAGCCGCGGGTTGCCGACCAGTGACCTACACATTATATAACAAGAGGCATCATTGCTGCCTTGTGGGAGTATAATGCCAGAAGACGATCGTGATTGGTTAAAAGAAACAAACTTATTTTTCCCCTGTAGCAGTTCATAACATCCTACAAAAACAGTGCATCCATCACAAATTTTAGCAATTCTTTCTGCATGTTCCCTAGAATAAGTGAATGCATCAGCAGCTTTAAATGACAAAGAAGAGGCATTTGCTGCTGGTGAGAGCTAAGTATTCTGCTAACTAAACAGGATTGTATTTCTGGTGCTTGCTCTGCCAATCATTTGGAAATCCATTTTGTTGAGCGGCCACATTTGCTTAATTTAATTCACATTATTTAGACTGTAATGATGTCTATCTGCACTGTTGTAAACATCGTTGGCAAACAATGCATGATTACAAAGCTTTGTTTTCCTATTATGACTAAGTAAATGTTATGAATGTGGCTATGTCTATGTGTGTGAGTCTGAGCATATATTAGTTTCTAGTATTTACTGTTTGTAATGACTGTGACAAAAACTGGAAGGCAAATGGGAGGACAGAGAATAGGTTGATTGTAATGGTGCTACAGTTTATGTTTAAGTTAACAAGGATAAGCACATATCCTTACCATGAAGGATAAATGTACAGATGGGTGTCATGCTCATTGTTTTTGGTCTCGGAAGCATAAACCTGCTTGAGGGGATTTTTCCACTCATCTTTCATATCCTCCACTGCATCTTAAATTCCAAATACATGCTGTATTTATGAATGTTTTTTGTTATATCCTATTGTAAACTTTATGCTGTATCAGTAGTATGCTATAAGTTTATAAGTTTAGTTTATTTGAAAACAGGGACAGTGCACATTAATAACATTACTGTAAATGCGCCAGAATTAGCCAAGAGGCTATTTTTCATCTGTAGTCCCTAGACAGATGTTAAAGTCACCCTAAAAACAGAACAGAATATAGAAATAATTAGATTAAAATTACAAAATTACTAGCCAGGGCAATCTACAAAACATGCACAGCAGTTAACAAACATGACAAAATAGCATATATAACATCAATTTAGAAAACATCATTCGAGACGCAAGACACATCACACCACAGCATTCAAAGCAGAAGCACAAATACAGAATGCATGCAACACAATAAAAACAAGACCACAATAAGACAGCACGCAGTAAAAAGAGAAGATGGCTACAGGTTCAGCACAGACGGACCGAGGACAGGAAGGTGTAATCAAGTGTTAGTGCTGACAGAGCAAAGCACCAATTAACCATCTCTTCAAATGAGCTCTGAATAAACTATAGCTATTCAGGCCTCTAATAGTTGCTGGGATGGAATTCCATTCTAGTGCAGCTCTAACAGAGAATGCAGACTGACTAAAGGAACTTTTCCTAAGTGGAATAATACAGTCTCCTCTTGCTGCACCTCTTGTGAACCCATATGCAGTTGTTCTTATGTTGACGAACTGTCTGAGTGGAGGAGAGGTGGAACCATGTATAATCTTGTACATAAGACAAGTATTTACATATTTAATCAAATTGTCCCAACTCAGCAGGTTATATTTTCTTAATATTGAGCAATGATGAAAATCTACTGGTTTCTTGTCAATCATTTTAACTGTTCGTTTATACAGAGATTCTATTGGTTTTAGAGAAGTGTTACTAGCCTGCGACCATATAGTTAAACAGTAGATGATATGGGAAAAAACCATAGAATGCATATACATCTTAGCCGCCTCTGTTGACATATAATGCAGTTTTTACAGTTGATTTTATGTGGAAAACATTGTCTTCACAATTTTTTTGCCAGTGTAAAATAATGCAAAATATGCAAATATATGTAAAACAACAACTTGATATTTGAATGCTGTTACCAGTTTTTTTTCATATTACTTTTGCATAAAGTTGTATGAAAAAATGTGCTCAAAAAGTAATTTTGGAAAATAATTGTTAAATTTGAACCAGCAGAGGCCAAGTTGTCATGATTGTCATACATGTATACCATGAGGAGTGTCTTTGGATCTGCTGTTTTACTTAGATCAATTAGGGAGAAACAATTTTTTAAATAATGTTGTTGTGTGCTTATAGTTTTGTCAGCAAACTATTATGTCCTACAGCTATATGCAGAAAAATATATAATATTCCTTAATAATACTTTTTTACTTTATTATTATTATTGTTTTTTTTTACAGTATGTTAATTTTCGGCTATTTGCGCATAACACATTTTTGGGGGGAAATGAGGAAAATTGAAAACCAAAAAGGTAAAATCCATATAATAATTTATGAATGGTGAATTTACTCACCATAAACATTTGCATACACATACACAGTATTAAATTACCATATACAAAGTACGATAAACAGTTGCAACTTTACAATTCACAATTAGGTAATAAACAGTCTAAAAGCATTCATTGTTTCTTAACAGTTACATGACTATTTTCTAAAGTTGAATTGAATTTACAATTCAAAAATGATGGCTATAATAAAATGTCAAATCCTTTCTCAAATGAATATAAGAGACATGAATGTCATATTTCCATGTTTTACATATAGTTTTAATAAATGTTATTGTTAATTGCATCTCATCTCATTAGGATCTCTACTTCTGCATTGGTTTAATCGCACCTGACTCCAAAATCAAAATTTTAACACCTACCGATTGTTTATCCCAATGAACTAACTTCTAATTAGCAGGACTGTTCATTTTGATGACACTGTGGTTAATAACAGTCTCTGCAATAATTTACTACATGGAAATCTGTGATTGCAGTCCGAATCTTGATTAGTTACATAGTCCAATCCTGCAGCCTCACAAGCTGTGCAGCACCATGGGGAACCATCATCTTCAAAAGACACAAAAAAAAGTTTTAGAGTTTCAAGCAAAAGTAAGTCTATCAATGTCCATGTGTACAAGAAATGTAAATGTTGTCTATTATACAGGATGCGTATATTTGCATGTTTGGTGTATATATCTCAAAGTATACTAATGTTTAAAGCATCTTTTTTTAAATTGTTTTTATTCAAATGTGAATCCTTAAAATATTTAGTGTGCCTTCAGAAATATTTGAAAGAAATCTGCATAGCATCTACACTTAGTAGTAAATAGTAAATGGAAGGATGAGACGATTCGTAATGCAAAGTGACACAAAGAGAAAGCATGGCTAGATGCAGAAGACAAAATCATCGATTTTGTTTTCTGCATTCCAACATTGCACTAGGAGAGTGATAGGGGGGTGGGGGCTTGTAGGGTATTTGCCCTTTATACCTATAAACATGAATCAGAAATTATCTGCACAGCAGTATCTGTCCTCTTAATTAATTGTCTTTGTTGAATCACAATGCTGTGAGTCATTGTCTACGCCAGCTCAATAGAGCCCCACTCTGACTCTTAATGTGCATTTTACAGCTACTGCGTGTGTTTTCTCTGGTGGAAAAGGTCACTGCTTCCCAATTAAACCCAATCTCCAGACACACAGCCGCCTGCCTTGAGGCATGAAGCAGCTTCCAAACCAAAATATAACCTCTCGCTTTGAGCAGTAGGGAACTGTGCCAACGCTGCTGTTCTTCTTTGTTCTTGGGAATTCGTGTCAATTCTTAATAATCTAACATGAGCTTTTGCCAGCAAAAACAAAAAGCAAAGGAATGAGAAAAGATGTCATTCCTGTGAATGAGAATCAGAGTATACCACTAGTGAAGAAGTGTTCATATTGTTTCCTGAAAAAAAAGGATAATACACTATAAAAGTTAAAGTACATTGATTGCTTTTATAAAGCTGCAGTAATTTATATTTTAGGACATTTAGCAGACACTTTTTTCCAAAGCTACTTACAGTAACTCATACATTCATTCCTACACTGATGGCGTTGGCTGCCATGCAAGGTGCCGACCAGCACATCAGGAGCAATTTGGGGGTCAGTATCTTGCCCAAGGACACGTCCACATGCAGACCAGGGGAATCAAACCAGCGACCTTCCAATAACAAGATGCTGGCTCTACCCCTGAGCTACAGCCGCCCACTAATTCTTATTTGTCATATTAACTTTGGATTAAATGATTATTTGTCATGTTATAGTAGTCCCCCATTGGTATCCGATGATTCTAACCTCACGCCACAGTGTGCCCTTGCTCTATGGAGCTTTTTAGCTTTTATTAAGTAATTGTTTTAGTTTTATGGCCCAGATATTCATCTCTGATCAAACTGGTTTGTAGCCACTGCAGGCAGCCTTCACAAAGCTCTCATCTACACTACATTCCCAGCACCAAACAGCAGATTTAGTATTTACCTGGTAAACATAGTGGACGATTTAGCGGTGAATAGGCAGGAGCCAGTTTTCTCCAAAGTTGTTGGAGACCAACATAGAGCTGAATAGAGTGACTAGTAGACTGGTGGCTTAAAGCATGAATACAAATGAAATCCAATATATGCTTATGTGTAATGTGCCTGCTGGATGTGTAAATATGCAAGTAATTGCTTAAATGATAGCCATAACAATTTCATAAGTTGTCTAGGAAACTATAATATTAGCTAGCTAGCCACATACCAAAATTGACAATGCTACTGTAGCAAGAACAGTTGTTTGTTAGTGGTTTCTTTATTATATCAGTTATATTTAATAGATTGAAATGCTAAAACAAATGATGGGGTTCTAGGTATTTAGTTCCATTATACCTTTCTTTACTACAGCCCAGATTATAACATAAAATTACAATGATCTGTAGATCAATAGAAGATCAGTCAATGGCCAGATGGTTAACTTAACAGCTACCAAATACTATGCCTTTATAACTACAATCAAATATCTACTTTGTACTGGCCTAAAACTATTGCAACTATTTGTATTTCTTCAGCTCTTCCCATACACCCTGCCCACATGAGCAATGATGGAACAATTGATGAGCATTTCAGTTGGAAAGGCCAATAAATGTTGTGTATGGTGATAGATTGCTTGTTCTCTAGAGTCTTTTGTTGGATATGGATGTGCCAGAAACCTCTCAATGCAATAACAATCCCCACTGCCTGCCAATATAAGCTGATAGTCATGTATTCTTTGTATTGTGCCTCTATAAAGTACAGTATATCACCAGTCATGAAGTCAACAGACCCCATAAATGCCACTTCACATCAGCATTTAAAGTGACAAAATACAGCAAAGAATTAAATTAATGTCATTGAATCAAAATGATAAATGGCTTTTTTTATGGATTCAAAATAAACATTTGAGGGAATGGAGAGCTAGTCCCGCTAGTGACTGAGCTCAACTAATAGCTTTTAATAGCTACTAACTTTTTATTTAACAAAATGGGGTTCAGTGGTGAACAGTGGTATAAAAAATTCCAGTGGGAGAGAGAGAGAACAGTAGAGAGCAAAAATAAGCTTGAGGTGGTATTGATCTAGCATGTTGGTGATTAGCTTGCCAGCTACAGCAGCACTGAAAGGACTGGAAGCAACAGTGTCTTTATCATCCTTTGACTTTATCTCTAAACAGCTTTATTCCACTACCACAATCCCAACACACCCAAACATGAGGTGCAATGACATGACACAGTGGCGAAATCTGAATTAGTGATTGTCTCCTTCACACAGTTCAACATGTTTTTGTCTGTAGGGAGTCCAGCTTTAGATCCAAACCCAACATTGTCCTAAAAACCTCAGTTTGACTCTTCCACTGCCTTCAGTTTTTGCCTTCTGAGCCTGCTAAGACAGAGGCAGTAAGTATGTTACTGTGTAGTCTTAAAATATACAAAATTGAAGACAGCAGCGATTAAAAAAAAAAAAACAAGCAGAGGCCAAGTTGTCATGATTGTCATACATGTATACCATGAGGAGTGTCTTTGGATCTGCTGTTTTACTTAGATCAATTAGGGAGAAACAATTTTTTAAATAATGTTGTTGTGTGCTTATAGTTTTGTCAGCAAACTATTATGTCCTACAGCTATATGCAGAAAAATATATAATATTCCTTAATAATACTTTTTTACTTTATTATTATTATTGTTTTTTTTTACAGTATGTTAATTTTCGGCTATTTGCGCATAACACATTTTTGGGGGGAAATGAGGAAAATTGAAAACCAAAAAGGTAAAATCCATATAATAATTTATGAATGGTGAATTTACTCACCATAAACATTTGCATACACATACACAGTATTAAATTACCATATACAAAGTACGATAAACAGTTGCAACTTTACAATTCACAATTAGGTAATAAACAGTCTAAAAGCATTCATTGTTTCTTAACAGTTACATGACTATTTTCTAAAGTTGAATTGAATTTACAATTCAAAAATGATGGCTATAATAAAATGTCAAATCCTTTCTCAAATGAATATAAGAGACATGAATGTCATATTTCCATGTTTTACATATAGTTTTAATAAATGTTATTGTTAATTGCATCTCATCTCATTAGGATCTCTACTTCTGCATTGGTTTAATCGCACCTGACTCCAAAATCAAAATTTTAACACCTACCGATTGTTTATCCCAATGAACTAACTTCTAATTAGCAGGACTGTTCATTTTGATGACACTGTGGTTAATAACAGTCTCTGCAATAATTTACTACATGGAAATCTGTGATTGCAGTCCGAATCTTGATTAGTTACATAGTCCAATCCTGCAGCCTCACAAGCTGTGCAGCACCATGGGGAACCATCATCTTCAAAAGACACAAAAAAAAGTTTTAGAGTTTCAAGCAAAAGTAAGTCTATCAATGTCCATGTGTACAAGAAATGTAAATGTTGTCTATTATACAGGATGCGTATATTTGCATGTTTGGTGTATATATCTCAAAGTATACTAATGTTTAAAGCATCTTTTTTTAAATTGTTTTTATTCAAATGTGAATCCTTAAAATATTTAGTGTGCCTTCAGAAATATTTGAAAGAAATCTGCATAGCATCTACACTTAGTAGTAAATAGTAAATGGAAGGATGAGACGATTCGTAATGCAAAGTGACACAAAGAGAAAGCATGGCTAGATGCAGAAGACAAAATCATCGATTTTGTTTTCTGCATTCCAACATTGCACTAGGAGAGTGATAGGGGGGTGGGGGCTTGTAGGGTATTTGCCCTTTATACCTATAAACATGAATCAGAAATTATCTGCACAGCAGTATCTGTCCTCTTAATTAATTGTCTTTGTTGAATCACAATGCTGTGAGTCATTGTCTACGCCAGCTCAATAGAGCCCCACTCTGACTCTTAATGTGCATTTTACAGCTACTGCGTGTGTTTTCTCTGGTGGAAAAGGTCACTGCTTCCCAATTAAACCCAATCTCCAGACACACAGCCGCCTGCCTTGAGGCATGAAGCAGCTTCCAAACCAAAATATAACCTCTCGCTTTGAGCAGTAGGGAACTGTGCCAACGCTGCTGTTCTTCTTTGTTCTTGGGAATTCGTGTCAATTCTTAATAATCTAACATGAGCTTTTGCCAGCAAAAACAAAAAGCAAAGGAATGAGAAAAGATGTCATTCCTGTGAATGAGAATCAGAGTATACCACTAGTGAAGAAGTGTTCATATTGTTTCCTGAAAAAAAAGGATAATACACTATAAAAGTTAAAGTACATTGATTGCTTTTATAAAGCTGCAGTAATTTATATTTTAGGACATTTAGCAGACACTTTTTTCCAAAGCTACTTACAGTAACTCATACATTCATTCCTACACTGATGGCGTTGGCTGCCATGCAAGGTGCCGACCAGCACATCAGGAGCAATTTGGGGGTCAGTATCTTGCCCAAGGACACGTCCACATGCAGACCAGGGGAATCAAACCAGCGACCTTCCAATAACAAGATGCTGGCTCTACCCCTGAGCTACAGCCGCCCACTAATTCTTATTTGTCATATTAACTTTGGATTAAATGATTATTTGTCATGTTATAGTAGTCCCCCATTGGTATCCGATGATTCTAACCTCACGCCACAGTGTGCCCTTGCTCTATGGAGCTTTTTAGCTTTTATTAAGTAATTGTTTTAGTTTTATGGCCCAGATATTCATCTCTGATCAAACTGGTTTGTAGCCACTGCAGGCAGCCTTCACAAAGCTCTCATCTACACTACATTCCCAGCACCAAACAGCAGATTTAGTATTTACCTGGTAAACATAGTGGACGATTTAGCGGTGAATAGGCAGGAGCCAGTTTTCTCCAAAGTTGTTGGAGACCAACATAGAGCTGAATAGAGTGACTAGTAGACTGGTGGCTTAAAGCATGAATACAAATGAAATCCAATATATGCTTATGTGTAATGTGCCTGCTGGATGTGTAAATATGCAAGTAATTGCTTAAATGATAGCCATAACAATTTCATAAGTTGTCTAGGAAACTATAATATTAGCTAGCTAGCCACATACCAAAATTGACAATGCTACTGTAGCAAGAACAGTTGTTTGTTAGTGGTTTCTTTATTATATCAGTTATATTTAATAGATTGAAATGCTAAAACAAATGATGGGGTTCTAGGTATTTAGTTCCATTATACCTTTCTTTACTACAGCCCAGATTATAACATAAAATTACAATGATCTGTAGATCAATAGAAGATCAGTCAATGGCCAGATGGTTAACTTAACAGCTACCAAATACTATGCCTTTATAACTACAATCAAATATCTACTTTGTACTGGCCTAAAACTATTGCAACTATTTGTATTTCTTCAGCTCTTCCCATACACCCTGCCCACATGAGCAATGATGGAACAATTGATGAGCATTTCAGTTGGAAAGGCCAATAAATGTTGTGTATGGTGATAGATTGCTTGTTCTCTAGAGTCTTTTGTTGGATATGGATGTGCCAGAAACCTCTCAATGCAATAACAATCCCCACTGCCTGCCAATATAAGCTGATAGTCATGTATTCTTTGTATTGTGCCTCTATAAAGTACAGTATATCACCAGTCATGAAGTCAACAGACCCCATAAATGCCACTTCACATCAGCATTTAAAGTGACAAAATACAGCAAAGAATTAAATTAATGTCATTGAATCAAAATGATAAATGGCTTTTTTTATGGATTCAAAATAAACATTTGAGGGAATGGAGAGCTAGTCCCGCTAGTGACTGAGCTCAACTAATAGCTTTTAATAGCTACTAACTTTTTATTTAACAAAATGGGGTTCAGTGGTGAACAGTGGTATAAAAAATTCCAGTGGGAGAGAGAGAGAACAGTAGAGAGCAAAAATAAGCTTGAGGTGGTATTGATCTAGCATGTTGGTGATTAGCTTGCCAGCTACAGCAGCACTGAAAGGACTGGAAGCAACAGTGTCTTTATCATCCTTTGACTTTATCTCTAAACAGCTTTATTCCACTACCACAATCCCAACACACCCAAACATGAGGTGCAATGACATGACACAGTGGCGAAATCTGAATTAGTGATTGTCTCCTTCACACAGTTCAACATGTTTTTGTCTGTAGGGAGTCCAGCTTTAGATCCAAACCCAACATTGTCCTAAAAACCTCAGTTTGACTCTTCCACTGCCTTCAGTTTTTGCCTTCTGAGCCTGCTAAGACAGAGGCAGTAAGTATGTTACTGTGTAGTCTTAAAATATACAAAATTGAAGACAGCAGCGATTAAAAAAAAAAAAAAATTGAATTAGAGTTAAATTTTTTGTTGAACAACTGAATTAAGAGGGGAGTCATCAACACCAATAAAAGTGAGCTGAAAGTTGTTGGTTTGAACCCCTGTTGGGAAAATGTAAGAGCATAAATAAACTATGCAACACTCTGCACTTTAAACAGCTGTCTATGTGCTCTTAAGTGCAGCACAGAGTCATTAACCTCTATAGAATAGTAGATAAGTGGAGAGTGAGTAGAGCAGTGCCGGCTGCTTGTAACAGTGGGTTAAGTAGAAGTCAAAATTCACTCATCCACCCAAAAAGCTACTTTTTACTTTGTGTCAATTATCATAACAGTCCAGACCTTACATGTGTGCTATTCTGGACCGCTTTGAAAGGAGCTCCAATTGTTTATGTAAGTTTCTTGCGGTGCCTCTTCTTTTCCTCTTGTCCCTTTTTTGTTCATTCTTGAAGTGGAGTCCTTCACCTCTGGATTAGCATAAATTTTTTGCTCATACTGAGGCATGTTCAACGTGCCTTTAGAGCAAACTCATCATGTGCAAAAGGTTTCTTCGACATTGTTCTTTGACTTGAGCATCCATTCAAAAATTCCTGACTTTTAAATCAGAATCAATTAAAATAAGCTCTTGATTTCGATCAGCCAAATCAAAAGCAGGATTGGTGGTGAATCTTTGTTGTACCATCAATAGTCTTTGTAGGGTAATACAAGTCTCACCTCAGTTTCATTGTCCAGCTGCTAAAGTATGCCTTTGATTACACTGCCGTGCTCCAAAAGCATCTGACTGATTGATTGCCTATAAACTGGTAGGCAGCTCCCTTCCCAGTTAACTTTAGCTGCTGGGACTGACAGGTGGAAGCTAATTAGGATTGGTGGTAAACTTTTGATATGACCGGCAGAGGTTTTTTCTGTTAGTGACAGGCTCTTATCAAAATGTGCTGGTGCAGAAGGAATTACAGGGTTTATCATGCACACTACACCATTTGACTTCTTACTGAATACAGAAGTCAATTTGTGTATTTCTTTTTTTTTGTTTTATCAACACAAAATTGTCACACTATCACCCTTTTCAGTTTTAATGGCTAGCATGTTTGCCAGTTGGTTGAATCCTTTCGGATTTTTTCTCTTTGTATGTTCTTCCCCCTCCTTGATTTAGTTTCCCACCATCAAAACAAATACACTAGGTCAGCGGTCCTCAATAGGCGGCCCCCGGGCCGCATCCGGCCCGCCGGCCTCCTGTTTGTGGCCCCCGAACTATTATTCCTTCACTATGTGTTTTGGTTGGGTCAGCACGTGTATACCGGGACTTGTCTCCATGCCAACGATACACAGACAGAGGGCAACTTTTAACTTTCACTTTCGTTTCGGAGCACTTCGCGTATTCACATTTTGCTGGTGGTAAGAGATTGAATATGGCGTGTTTCCAAGTAAACTGTTATGACAAAGTGGACAGTGATAATAGACAACTCGCAGAAATAGGATCTTCAAAGTTGCATTTATTCTGCCTCCAACCAGGACAATCTCCACGTATCTGACAGTGCAGCGGTTTTAAATACTTTGTCTTACTTTACCATCTTGCGCAGTTTTTTTAGCTAACGTTAGCGACCTCATGTATATTCAATGTTGCAAAGAGTGTAACGGACGGGGAGTTTCTCCCGGCAAACACCCTTTCACTCACGGTGCCAAAATTTGTATCATCCTTGTTAAAACACCATTTAATCACAGAACAAATGACGTGAAATAACCCACAACCATCTTACATATCATCTTATTCACAAACACATTCACGAACCATAATTACACCAACAACAACAGAATACCTAAGATCCATTGCGCCACAGTCCACAAGTGGCGTTACAATATGCTAGGAGAAGCTGTGATGAAGATTTCCAATTTGAAACGGCATTATGAGACGAAGCATAGGAATTTTGAAGAGACATTTCCTCAAAATTCAGAGATAAGCAAAACACAAATAAATGCTCTGAAATCGTCATATCAAGCTGCAAGCAGGATTCTTGTCACATCTATGTCACAATAAAATAAAATAATGCATGACTGAAGTGATGGACACAATGTTTGAAGGCAAACCAAAAGAGGAAATATTCAACTACGTATTTTAATTTATGTTAAAATGGAAATTACATTTTATTTTAGTTCGGATTTTGTTGTTTAGAATGAAAAGGACATTTTGTTTTGAATATTACAGTATTATTGCATGTGGCCTGACCGACCTCAATACATGGACCTCTGAGTCATTCAAAAAAATCTTTGTGGCCCTTTAAGATTTGTATTTGAGTACCCCTGCACTAGGTTGATTCTCCATGTATATGAAAGACTTGATGACATGAAAAACACACAAGGTAAAGGTTTATGTCAGTAAATTACAGATGAAGACATTTGTATATATCACGGTTTACATTATGCCTTACGGTCTTGAGCGCAGATTCATTTATGTTACAGATGAGTAACATAACTGAATCAGTTCCCTTACATCATGTCATCATGAGCTCTCAGATCACACAAAAAGCCTTAGTGTCCTTCTGGTAAAAACAGGGTAAAGTAATACTGAGCTATAAACAAGCAGCACAAATAGAGTTTTACTGCTCCATCCTTGGTTGATACAATATTTAGTGAATGTACCTGGGTGTCATTTCTCTCATCCACTATCTGATGCATCAGTATGTATTGCTCTGTAATGCTGATCACAGTCATCATAACACCCTCTGTCTCATTTGCACATTCTGACTCATGCAACGAAAGGCTCATTTCAAGGTGTTTTATTAGTGGCCATGAAAATATGATGTCATCACCAACTGCCAAAGCTTTCATGTTGCCCCATATCTCAATTATTTTTCCAACTTTCTTCTCAAATAAACCTGTAAGGTGAATGAGATTCAGTATTTAAATTTTTTTTTCATTAAGATATTCACTTATATATCAGCAAGTTGTTTGAAACCAGCTACCTAGTGAACAGCCCCAAAAACATCAATCCATTCTATCCATTATCTATACCCACTTCGGGGTGACTGAGGCCAATGGACAAGTTGCCAGTTTAGCATTAAATCAACTACTGATGATGTATGAAGGTCTTGAAGGGTTGTCCCATTTCATGGGAAGCATTTTCAACCACTGCTTCTTGTAACTGTGTTCTCAGGGTCAGGGGGGCACTTGAAAATAAGGAGTAAAGGTGGAAATTGGAAATGGGGTAGAGCCGTAGTCTTGGCATGTACTGTTACTTACTCTCACATCTCCTTGACTCACCTCTTACTCATTTATTTTATCATCTTTTGAAGGCAAAGACTGCTGAGGCTAATTTGATTTTACCGGCAGCTCTATTCCTGTGATTCTCTTTTCAAATATAAGCTGTGGACACTGTATCAGCTTGTCTCATTGACCTTTACCTAGTGGAGGCAGTTTAGTTGATGGAGGGTGCCCAGGGTAAATATTTATTGTGTGGCCCATAGGATCCTCACCTCCACCCCAAGTTCCCAACATGTACATTGAACTAAGTCAAATCCACATGGCACCTTCATTATTTGCCAAGGACACCAGAAACCAACAAGTTCACCAGCCCTGTTCCCTTAGGAAATACAGTCATGGACAAAAGTATTGGCAACCCTGGAACTTTTCCAGAAAATGCACCATTTTTCCCAGAAAAGTGTTGCAATTACAAATGTTTTGGTATACACATATTTGTTTCCTTTAAGTGCATTGGGACCACAAAAAAAAGCAGAAGAAAAACGCCAAATGTGACATCATTTTACACAAAACTCAAAAGTTGGGTCGGACAAAATCATTGGCACCCTCAACTTAATATTTGGTTGCACACCCTTTGGAGAAATAACTGAAAAATCGCTTCCTATAACCATCAACAAGTTTCCTACACCTCTCAAATGGAATTTTGGACCACTCTTCTTTTGCAAACTGCTCCAGGTCTCTCAGATTTGAAGGGTTCCTTCTCGCAACAGCAATTTTGAGATCTTTCCATTGGTGTTCTATGGGATTTAGATCCGGACTCATTGCTGGCCACTTCAGAATTCTCCAGGGCTTTGTCTCCAACCATTTCTGGGTGCTTTGTAAGGTATATTTTGTGTCATTGACCTGCTGGAACACCCATGACCGCTGATGCAGACCCATCTTTCTGAAACTACACTGCATGAAAAGAATCTTCGTCCCCATAAATGCCCAGAAGTCAACCTAATTTTCGGCAGTTAATGACAATTTACAGCCTGTGAGCGACGCTTTCGTCTGTGCCACATATTGACGGAAACGAACCAAGATGTATGTGGAGCTTGCAGAGGTGCGAACAGCTCTAATTTGCATATGAATAGCAGTGAAACCACGCCTGGCTACTCAGTATTGGATGAAACCACTACTTTTGATAAGAAATATATATAAATATATATATAAGTAAATAAAAATAAATATATATATATATATATATGTATATATATATATATGATATGATATATACATATATATATATATAAATATATTTATATAGCTATATATATATATATATGTATTAGGGCTGTCAAAGTTAACGCGTTAATAACTCGTTAACGCAACATCCTCTTAACACTGTTAATTTTTTTTAAAAAAGGAAACGCGCATTGTTTGATTTACGGCTGTCAGTGGCACCTGCAGTCTAGATCCAGAGGGTGGCAGAAGAATAAGAAAGGGAATCAGAAAAAGAAGAAGCAGGGTTGGCAGTTCAGGAAAAACACGGTGGACTGAAAAGCGAAAGTGAAAGTAAATGGACAAAGGACTTATGAACGGCAAATTCACTTTCAAAACACGGCCAGATGGTTTGGTCCATAGGACAAACGTTATCTGCACTTACTGTCAGCATGAAATGAGTTACCACTGAAGTATGTCGAGTCTCAAATATCATTTGTAAGCCAAACACAGGACAGATGCAGAGAGCCCACCGCCCCTCCCCCCCTCGCCAAAAGCAGACATCACCATGTTTTGATCCCATTTAGGGTGAGGGGATATTATTTGAGCCTTTCATTTTCCTGCATGATTTGAAGTGTTGAATAAACATTTTCATAAAGCAAGCATATTTGCCCTTTCTTATGTTGTTAAAAGTATTAAGAACATAAAAAAAATACATTAAGGTACATTTAGAACAGAAAAATTGCGATTAATTTGCGATTAATCGTGAGTTAACTATGGACAAAATGCGATTAATCGCGATTAAAAAAATTAATTGTTTGACAGCCCATATATATATATATATATATTAATTATATTAATATATATAAAAGACATTAATTGTTTGACAGCCCATATATATATATATATATATATATACATATATATATATATATATATATATATATATATATATATATATATATATATATATATATATATATATATATACATATATACACTACTCACAGTAAGTTAGGGATATTGTGAGAGACTCAGTGGATTTCATACATACGATGTTTGTTTCACTTCAGAGAGTTTTTGGATAGGGAGGCAATTGTATTGGGGTGATAGACACACCTCATTTTGTGTTTTCCACGTAATGGTCTCACTGTGTACAGTGTGCCTTACATATTTGGGCCAATACCAAAAAACTAAAAGACAACCCTTTTCAATGTGGCATCAATTTCAACATTCTGTGGGTATAAAAAGCTGGTATTGTCAGTAAGTCATTCCAAGTTCATCATTCAAACAGCCATGAACACACGACGTCACTTAACAGACGAGCAGCGCCACCTGGCCATAGTGCGCCTTCGGGTCGGTGGCAGGCAGTCAGATGTTGCTTGTGAACTTGGTGTGTCTCAAAGTGTCATCAGCAGACTTGCATCAAGACACAGAACTACTGGCAGAGTTCGTGACAGACCCAGGAGTGGAGCCCCACGAGTGACAGACCGCAACGATGACCAGTACCTAAGGACCTATGCACTCAGACATCGTTATGCAACTGCCACACAGCTGCAGGCCCAGTTACGAGATGTGAGGGGTACTAGGGTTTCCAGACAAACCATTCCAAACCGACTCCACCGCTTTGGCCTGAACGCCAGACGACCGTTGCAGGTGACTCCACTGACACCAAGACACCGCCATGAACGTTTGCAGTGGGCACAAGACCATGTGACCTGGACAATGCAGCAGTGGTCTACCGTCCTGTTCACTGATGAGTGTCGGGTCACCTTGCACAGAAATGATGGTCGTCAGCGTTGCTGGAGAAGGCGAGGTGAGCGATACGCCGAGGTCAACATGGTCCTCAGGGTTCCCTTTGGTGGAGGAGGTGCAACAGTCTGGGCAGGCATCACCAGTCAGCGCAAAACAGATTTGGTTATTGTAGATGGCTCAGTCACTGCACGTTCTTACCTCAGAGACATCATAGAACCCATCATCATCCCCCAATTCCGCCAGCACACCCCCAACTTTCTGTTCATGGATGATGATGCTCCACCACATCGTGCCAGAATTGTCACAGCTCGACTTGAGGAAGTCGGAGTGCCTCATATGGTATGGCCAGCAATGTCCCCTGACCTGAACCCCATAGAGCACGTCTGAGACCAGCTGAAGCAGAGACTGGATGATCGTACCCCACCCCCACGTGACCTGGCAGAACTGCGTGTAGCACTTGTGGAGGCGTGGAACGCATTGCCTCAGAACAACATCATGAAGCTAGTGAGGAGCATGAGACGTCGCTGTCAAGCTGTCATTGCAGCAAATGGTGGAAACACCCGCTACTGACATTGTCAGTTTTTGTTATTTGGGGCTATCCTTGTTATTGTCAAAATTTTTGGGGTAATAAATATTAAACTAATGAAAATGGTGTTTCTTCTCATTCATTGTTAGTAATATCAAAGGGAACTTTTACTTATTTCATTAAAATTCAGATCAAATAGGAAAAGCACTCATGTAAATAACAATATCCCTAACTTATTGTGAGTAGTGTATATATATATATATATATATATATATATATATATATATATATATATATATATATATATATATATATATAAAGACATGAATGAATTTATTGAGGAAAAGAAATTTGCCAGGAAGGTGCTGTTTATTCAAAGAAAGAGCTTTATTAGCACAAAAAAACACACAACTATGTACAAAACATAATCTGCCCACACAACAAATGGGAAGCTCACGAGCAGCCCAAAATACATGCCAGCGCTGTAGGTAACTGGCGGTATTCTGTCTGAATTCAGTCCATTTTGCAGACGTCTGTGGTGCGTTGCCCTGTACTTCAGAATCGCCTTTATTCTCAACTGCAGCGTGGCACAGAGCTCAGTGAGCTCCTGGCTGTGAAAGGACGGAAGTTGCACAGTCCATCCAGACACCCCGCTGTCTTCATCATCAGACATCAGGTCTACGGTTGTGCACTTCCAAATGGAATAGATTTGATCATAGCGTATTCATGTGTTAGAATGGCCCAGTCACAGTCCTACACCTACATCAACTTGCAATCTCTAGCAAGACTTGAAAATTGCTGTACACAGACTCTCAATCCAATCAGACTAAGCTTGAGCTATTTTGCAAGGAAGAATGGGCAAATATTTCAGTCTCTATATGTGCATCGCTGGTAGAGACTTACCCAAAAAGACTTGCGGCTGTCATTGCAGCGAAAGATAGTTCTACAAAGTTTTGACTCAGGGGGGTTAGTATTTTTGCACACCACACTTTCACACATAAAATCCAAATAAAATACATTTACATTTGTGGTTAAAATGTGACAAAATGTGGACAAGTTCAAGGGGGGTGAATACTTTTGCAAGGCACTGTAAAACTAGTAGAGAACAAGATCTGTTAACCCATTGTGTATCAAATTATTGCCGGGGACAATTTATTGATAGTGGATATTGGTGGGACATGCAACTAGTATGACTGGTATCCAAATAAAACACTGTTACCTTGAGTAAACCTGTGGTTGTGTCTTGGTTTGAACAATTTGGAAACTTTTGGGATAATGTTTAGTAAAGTCAGATATTTTAATGCAGAAATCTTTTTTCTTTAAATTGTCCCATATTATACTATTTTTCATCAATTTCACACAGCTGTCAGAGGTCCAACAACTCTGTATTCGATATGCAATGCCCAAAACCTATCCTTGGTCCTGAATTTCAGCTGTCTAAAAGTCACTCTACTGAGCTCTACTGAGAGACGGCTGTGTCTGTGCCTGCACCATTAAATGCAAATGAGCTCCGTCTGTCAACGCCTACTTGGAGAGCCTTGCCTGCTACGTCACACGCAGCGAAACACGCAGCGTGGAGAAGAAGGCAAAAGCGTTCTCTCCCAAACTCTGAATTGTTACCCCTTAAGTACGAAACAGAGAGGAGGTTACCTTCATTTACAACAGTCACAAAACATTTTCTTCACATAACAATGACTCTTTGATATTTGGGTGTATCCTGTCTTCCCAGGACAGTGACCCTTTTATGTAACAGATGGGACAGCAAATGTCATCTTATCTAAACTTTCGTATCTTCCCATGTGGGGATGTGTCCCCACCTGTGGCTCTTGTGACACTTCAAGTAATGTGACATTCTCCCTTCCTCCTCCTGTCTTGTCAGCTTTGATCACTAACAGGAAGACTATGTAATTTTCTCACATTCCTCCCTTTTATTTTGACACAAAGTGTCAACACAACATTTTGAGAAAACACATTGAAAGTCTCAAAAATAGAAAAGGACATTTTTAACAACCACAAAATGTTTACAGCTGACAGTATTCTACAGTGAATAACAAAAAACTAAAACAAAAAACGAACACTAACAAAAAAAAATCCATTAAAACAATTAACCTTAAAAGAACAGAATTATACCAACTCATCATTTAAATCATCATATGGGTTTCCTGGGGCCCATTCCATCATAGAATTTTCATCTTGCTCATTATCGTGGATTGGCTAAATTGGTATTTTTACATATACAGTAATGTCTTTTCTCCTCCGACTACGCCGCTTATCCATCTGTATATAAGGGCTCGCATACATGTCAGTGCTTGAGTACAGAAACACAAACCAATACCAAACACAACCAAAACAGGGATTAAAACATGAATGATGAAAGCACCCCAGGGGCCAAGGTGGTTGTTTAACCATTTGTTGAAACTAAAACCTGCTGATTTAGAAGGACCAAATGCATCGCAAATCTTTTAAAGTGCTGTGATTACACTTGTAATATTTTCAGAATTATCAGGGATGAGTGTGACACATGCTTCTCCAGTGAAATTAGTGTCATGCATAGACCTCCTTTTTTTGCCAAAATATAATCAAGGGCCATCTCATGTTTCAACAGAGTTAATCTGTGGGATTTATCATTTGCAGTTAGGTGCTGGAAACCTTTTATTGTTTCATTTGCAAAAGCAGACATTGAATAAGTTATATTATCTATGTGATCAGCCAGGAATGTTACACCATACCATGGGAGTAATCCAATACCCCATTTTTCACCTAAAGAAATACGCCAGTGTGCCAGTGTTTTACCTCAAGTCGGAAAACAGAATGGCAATTTGCTGGAGGACTTTGAATGGCTAAAACAGTCGTGTTGGCACTGTACATTCTAGCTTTCATCCACCTGATAAAGGAGTACCAACTATTTTTCTTGTTATAATTATTTAGTAGTTCATCAGCATCAAAACCCCAGGGTTTCCACTCATTTTTGTCAAACAGTTCTCTTTTTCTCCTGATCACCTGCTCTGTGGCAAGTTTTAGTTTATGTCCTTTCAGGAAAGTTTGATCCTGCATCGGTTCTTCTGTGTCTTCTTCTGCTCTCGTAGGCAGTCCATTTTTACCCTTCTGTAAGAGATGGGGTTTCTGAGTATCAGTATGGATGATATCAGTGTGATTGATGACAAATCAGCCGCACGTTGTTTTCTAGTGCGCAAATCTACTAACATTTACGGTAATCATAATGAACCCGCTCTGAAGAGCTGCTGGTAGTGACAGTGGGGCAGACTGCAAGGAATAATTACTGTAAAAGTATCGTAATTTTCACGGGTCTGACTGTGAGACTGCAGTTTTTTGGGCACGTTAATTTTGAACACAAGAGCTAGGGCATGACACGCTAGCATCAAAATCGCTATTTTTAGAACACTAAGAAGGCTCGACACAATGCCCGTGTTCATGAGTAGAGACCCTGGTGATGCTACGAGCAAAGTTTCATGTTGTGTCGAGCCTTCTTAGTGTTCTAAAAATAGCGATTTTGATGCTAGCGTGTCATGCGTGTCAAAACCGAAACTAAGGTAAATCTTAAAAGTGCCTCTGTCGTCATAATTATGCTTTTACACGAAGGTTTGACTCATATTCAATCCCAAATAAAGCCTCGGTTGCTTTTTGGTGAGAGTTTCGCTTTAAACCTGAGGTGCCCCCTATATTCTGTAAACACAGACCCCTCCGATTTGCTATATAGGATAGAGCTCAAAAGGCTGGAAGAAGCAAAGATAATATCACCTGTTAAGCACAGTGAATGGGCAGCACAAATAGTGCCAGTAGAGAAAAGAGACAAGTCACTTCTCCTATGTGGGGATTATAAAGTTTCAATAAACCAGACACCTGAAACAGATACCTACCCTTTGCCATGGTTAAAGGAGCTTTTAGCTACCATCAGTGAGGGAAAAATCTTTTCAAAGAAAGATTTGGCAGCAGCTTACCAGCAAGTGTTGGATGACAACTCCCAAAAATATACTACCATCAGTACCCACAGGGGACAGACTTCCTTTTGGAGTTAGCTCTGCACCCTCTATCTTTCAGCGCATTATGGAAAACCTCATGAAAGACCTACCAGTGGTAGTTTTCCTGAACGAACTGCTCATCATGGGGTGCTCAGAGAAGGAGCACCTTGACAACCTGCAGAAGGTCCTGCAATGCCTTCAGGAAAATGGCCTATGAGTACAATGCTCAAAGTGTGAGCTCAGCAAAACTCAAGTTGAGTATTTAGGCAACATTCTGGATGAGCAGGGTATTCACCCTTCAAAAGATAATGTGAAAGCGTTACAGGAAGCTCCTGCTCTCACTAACATGAAAGAGCTCCAATTAATATGGACGTTTTTTGCCACAGCAAAGCACAGTTTTAGCCGCACTGTACAAACTACTTAGGGAACATGACACTTGGAAATGGACTGAGGTTGAGCATGCTGCTTTTCTTAAATGTAAAGAACTGCTGACTAGTGACCAAGTCTTAGCACACTATGACCCCAGCCTGCCACTCACCTTAGCATGTGTTGCCTCTGCATATGGAATTGGGGCAGTTATTCAACACACAATGCCAGATGGGGAGGTACAACCTATTGCCTACACTTCTTGAACACTATCCCCAGCTGAAAAGAAATACTCACAGATAGAGAAGGAAACTCTGAGACTGATTTATGGAGTAAAGAAATTCCATCAGTACTTGTGGGGTAGACATTTTAATTTGGTTACTGACCATCACCCCCTCCTGACATTGTTTGGTGAACACAAGAGTATGCCTACACTAGCAGCAACACACATTCAGTGATGGGCAATAACATTATCTGCATATGACTATCACATTGTCTACTGTAAATCAGAAGAGCACAGTAATGGAGATAGACTTTTCCACTGTCCTGTCCACTGACTGCTAACAGAGTCAGTGGAGTGCCCCACTCAATGCCACGCAAATCGCAAGGGCAGCACGCACTGATAATGAACTGTCCAGAGTCTATAAGTATGTTATGGGAGGCTGGCCCACACAGATAGATAATAACTTAAGGGTGTTTTTCACAAAGAGAAATGAGCTGTCCGGAGAGCAAGGTTGTGTCTTAATGGGGACCAGAGTCATTGTACCCTTAAAGATAAGAAGGGCAGTGTTAAAAGAGATTCATTCAGTGCACCAAAGCATAGTGACATCAAAAGCCCGAGCTTGCAAATATATTTAGTGGCCCAACCTTGAGTGTGATGTGGAACAAATCTGCAAGGAATGTGTAACTTGCCAGCTGGAACAAAAAATGCCTCAGCAGGTTCCACTCCATCCATGGGAGTTTCCAGGTGAGTCCTGGAAGAGACTGCATATAGACTTTGCTGGACCTTTCCTGAACAGCATGTTCATGATTGTTGTTAATTCATACACCAAGTGGCTGGAAGTGTTTCACATGTCACAAATTACTTCTCAAGCTAGCATGACAAGGCTAAAGAGACTGTTTGCATCCTATGATCTCCCCCAACAAATTGTGACGGACCAGTTTCTCTTCAGAAGAGTTTCAGACTTCTGTCATGCAGAATGAAATTCTGTACACCACAAGTGCACCAGGTCACCCAGCAACAAACGGCATGGCTTAGAGATATGTTCAGACATTTAAAGGAGGTATGAAACAGCTGGCCAATAAACCTCTCAACATCGAGGGCAAGATTTTACTGTTCCTGTTGCAATATCACATTACACCGAACTGCACGACCAGTCAGTCTCCGGCAGACCTGTTTTTGCACAGTCACTCATGTTTTTTCAGTGTGGATGATGCTGTGTACCTGTGTAACTGGGCCGCATATTGCCCGCCGGCTGCCTATTTGTGGCCCCCGAACTATTATTCCTTCACCGTGTGTTTTGGTTGGGTCAGCGCGTGAATACCGGGACTTGTCTCCATGCCAATGATACACAAACAGCTGGGTCACTCACTGTTGCGAGCGCAATTTTTTACTTTCACTTTTGTTTTCAAAACAGTTCACTATTGACATTTTGCTGGCTGTAGGATTCTCTAGATTGCAGAAAAATGGCATGTTCCAAGTTCGATGCTAAAAGAAAAGTGGACAGTGAAAATCTGCAATTCGAAGAAGAATGGACTGAAACATGTTCATTCATTCTCCCTCCAACCAGCATAAGGCCCATGTGCTTAATATGCCATGAGACTATAGCTGTGATGAAGATTTCCAATTTGAAATGGCATTATGAGACAAAGCATAGGAATTTTGAGGAGACAGTTCCTAAAAATTCAGAGGTAAAAAAAATAAATGCACTGAAATCATCATATCAAGCTGCAAGCTGTCACATCTATGACACAACAACAAAAAGCAACAGAATGCTCACTTAGAGACTTAGAAACTTTGTTTTTTGTTATTTTAATTTGTCAAAATGGAAATTACATTTTATTTTAGTTTGTATTTTTGTTCTTGTTTTCTGTGTGTGTGTATATATATATATATATATATATATATATATAAATATATATATATGAACTGAAAATAATCTTTGTGGCCCTTTAAGATTTGTATTTGAGTACCCCTGCTGTACACCGACCCCATGGAGATCAGCTTCGAGCTTGAGTCTTTGCTGAACCTAATTCAGGTGGTACTGAATCACAGACAGAACTGGCTGATAGTGAAAATGACACTAAGCCAAAAAAAACTGTTGACTTAACCATGCAGCCATCTGTGCTTTTAGAGCCTGAACTGGTGGCTCTGAGGCGTTCCACTTGAGTGTGTAAACCACCAAAGCGATACCAGGAATAAGACTGAGGTCACTGTGTTTCTGTAAGTACTGTAACGGGCGCACAGAGACAGGACCCAAAACGCAGGACGCAGAACTCCGAGAAGGGTTTTTAATCAAAGGAGGTCGGTACACAGGTGATCAGTCCAGACAGGCAAACAATATCCAAGAGGGTCAGGCATAGGCAGGTTGGAGAAAACAGGCTAAAGTCCAAAAAAACCAGGAAAATACACTAGAAGCTTCAGGGAACAAAAGGCTGGAACGCTAGACAAACTAAGACGAACTGGCATCGGAGGTGGGGGAGACAGGCTATTTAAACACACAAGAGGTGAGACAAAGAGACACGGGTGAAGCACATCAGGGCGAGGCAGGTAATCACACAGGAGGGAAGGACACAAGGACGGGAGGTGATGGACCTGGAACAGAGACAACACGGTGAGAACCAAAATAAAATACAGGAAGCACAGGAGAGAAACTGACAAAATAAAAGGGGAACACTTAGCTGGGCGCCGTGACAAGTACAAACAGTAAATACTGACACTTTAATCACCTGAATTGAACTATTGTGGGGAAGAAGAAAAAAAAGGTTCTTAAGGTGTTATCTTTTGATTTGTTAATATTTACAGAGAATTAATGGTAACCCAAATTATGGAAACATGTTTATTAACATGGCTATTTGTTATACGTTTTTGGTGAAATGTCATTCTCCGCTAAGAGGGTTGGAGATATGGTATATTGATCTCATTTAACTGTCACATGGCTATTCTGTTATATGCTTGTTGGACCTCTGTGAAAACTATCAGGTTTGAGCTGTTAGTTACACATGTGCATTAACCTGTATTTTTGTGATGACACAGTAAAGTGTTACTTAATGATGACTTAATTCAACCCTTTAAGCCACAAGCCAATTTTCTAGGCCTCTGCTCGAAAATTGCATATCCATAATAAAATGAGTATATCTCTGCAACCACAAGGTTTATTTGAATACTTCGACGTTTGATGTTTAGTTGTTTATTTGAGTAGTGTTTGGGCTGTGTTTAGGTCATATAAACATGTTTTTACACGTTGTAGCCCAGCTTCTGCTGTTTAATTTAATATAAAATATGGCTATATTCTTTCATAATTAGTGCAGTAGTGGCTCTGTGGTTGTTCTGCATATTTTAAAGTCTCCCAATTGGGGGACCTTGGGGTTTGAACAGTTAATTGTCCTGTTATAAGTCTCTTTACTAAAATCATAAGGATATCACTCCACTGTGTGGTAACCAGCCTGACAATCTCTGTAATGCAAAGAAAAGCATCTTTAAAAGTGCCTGCGATCCGAGGCTGTGATGACAGGCAGTGCTTTGGTGAACGTCATAGCGTTTGGTGCAACCCAAACGAAAAAAACACTTAAACTGTTGTAGGCCTATGAAAAATTAGACCCATAATAAGTAATAATAAAAGCTCAGTTCATAAATTGAAATTAAATGGAATAAATATGATTCAAAAGATTAAAAACTGTTCAGAGGTTGCATATTGCCTATGGTGCAGTATGAATAGGATTTCATAGTTAAGTTCATGATGTTGTAAATGTGTTAAGAATATTTTATTTTGAGAGTGAGTAAAGGAAGTTTGATGTATGTTTTTGCTTTATGTTTTTTTTTGCTGATCCAATGAGGTGTAAGAGGAAGGGTGGAGTGAAAAGGTGTTTCTGCACGGACAGAGAGAGTGAGAGGACAGGCTAGGAAAGAGTGGCCAGAATGTAGCTAAAGAGTGAGCGTGACCCAGAGATTTTCTGAGTTAAGTTGGGAGTTAGAAGTGCACAAACCAGTGTGTAACTTGTGTCTAGGTTTGTCCGCACGACAACCAGTGAGAAGAGTGACAAGCTGCATATTGAGAAACTAGTCAATCCGTCAAGTGTGCACTTACTCCCTCACTGGCGGAGACGGAAACGTAATCCAGCATTTTTGTGTTTATGTTCATAATGTACATGTCCATGTTACAGCCTGTCATGAGCCATGAGCCTTACATTAGCCTGTTAAGCCTGTTAAGTGCACACTCGATGGATATGCTAGTTTGGTCTAGCTACCGGAAGACACGGATGTCAACAAACAGGTAAGTAGCTCCTTGCACAAACACACTTTTTTAACTACTTTTTTATTCAGTTTGAGTCATACACGCTACAGTGCTGTGTGCTAAGATGTCTGCTGATGTTGCATAACTTTTGGTGTGAGATGTGGAGCATGTTAAGACGCTTAAAACCCAGTGTAAAGTTCTGTCCCTATGCTGTTAGCTGTCAATGCTAAGTCTCCATTCATGGAGCTCTGTAATGGTTGGACCAAATGTGTTCGCGTCTTCGGTACTGGCAAGTCAAGGGTAGCTTGAGCAATGAAGCTGCATGTTTAAATCAACCGAAGTTCTCCTTTAAGGGAGCGAAAGCAGAGTCCTCCAAAGTTCTTAGAGCTGCTGGCTGAAATCAGGGCTGAAGAGGAATATGCAGCTGCTAGAGTCAAGCTTAGCACGTCTGTCCATAAAGTGTATGCCAACAAGGATGTAGACAGTCGACAGACTGAGATACAGACATTGAAAGCAGATATCAAAGAGTTGAAATCAATGTTCTCATCTATGAACACAAAGTCGTTTGAAGAATCAGCTGAGGACAAAGGGCCTGGTTCAGTTATCCAGGGCCCCGTGGCTGAAAACTGTGAAAATGCAGAGGTAGCCGCGCTGAAGAAACAAGTCCAAAGATTGCAAAAGAAGATGTCAAGACCAAAGTCACTGATGCGCCTGCCAATGCGCTACGAGTCGAGCCAGTCAGACCCGCACAAAGCAGCCAAAAGCCAAACAAGCCTAGAGAGTCTGACGACATCATCTGCTATAGGTGTGGTGGAAATGGACACATTGCCACTAAATGTCAGAATGCTGAAAATCAGAGCAAAGTCATTCACAGGCTCATTCAGTCTCTCAAGAAAGCCAAAGAGGGACAGGCAGAAAGCCAAAGTAACAAAAGTCCTGACACTGTCTGTTCAGTCAAGATGAGTGAAGTGACTTTAGTGGGAGGCAGGGCTATTCCAAAAGGGCTAATTGGTCCCCCCTCTGTCGTGCATTTGAAAGTAAATGGCCATCAGTGTGACACTGTATTAGACAGTGATTCACAAGTCACCATCATCTTCGAGGAATGGTACAGACAACATTTGTCAGATATTCAAGTCCATCCTGTGTCCGGCCTAGCAATCTGGGGCTTAAGTGAGACTAGCTATCCTTACCTTGGCTATGTGGTCGTGGATCTTGAGTTCCCAGAAAGTTTTACTGGGTCCGAAGAATCCCTCTTTGTCTTAGCGCTGATCTGTCCTGGTCCTAGAACTCCAGATCAGTATCCTGTTATCTTGGGCACTAATGCCAGTCTCTTCAAGCGTCTGGCTAAAATCTGTAAAGAGACAGCAGGGATAAATATCGCTCAGACTTTGGGTATTAAAGCAGCTGAACCCATCCATAGTAAGTTCCCAATAGCTGGAGAGGGGGAAGAGAACATTGGATGTGTGAAATGGATGGGCCCCGGCCCACTGACCTTAACCGCTGGCGATGACTTTCATGCTGTGTGTCAGGTGGAGTTATAAGTCATTGAGCAAAGATGTGCTGATGCTGGACGCTTCGCCCACAGCTCCTCTTCCAGCAGGAGTGCTGTTGCAGCCCATGGTATTGTCCAGTTCAGAGGCTGATGTGAACAATTTCCCTGTGTTACTATGCAATGAGTCAGCTCGAGACACAGTCCTTCCAGTCGGAACGGTGGTGGGATATTTGTGCTCTGTTGATCCTGTGGTGACCTACCTTGCCGCCAAAGACCAAGTCAGAGACTGAGGAGACACCAAAAGAGTTTGATCCTTGCCTCATTGACCATTGTGATTCACCCATCCCCGAGCAGTGGAAAACCAGACTCTGAAAAAAGCTGTCGGAGAGAGCCAGTGTGTTTTCTCTACATGAATGGGATGTAGGACTTGCAAAAGGCGTGGAGCATCATATCCGCCTTTCAGAGAACGATCGCGGAGATTAGCTCCGGCAGACATTGAAGATGTACGCAGACACTTGCAAGATCTTCCAAAAGCTGGCATTATCAAGGAGTCTCATAGCCCATATGCCTCTCCCATAGTGGGAGCTAGAAAGAAGAATGGTAGTGTCAGAATGTGTATAGATTACAGAACATTGAACAGTCGAACAGTGCCTGATCAATACACTACTCCCCGCATTGACGATGTGCTTGACTGCCTGACAGGGTGTAGGTTGTTTTCTGTATTAGACTTGAGGTCTGGTTATTATCAGATCGCCATGGCAGAAGCTGATAAAGAAAAAAACGGCCTTCATCTGCCCACTTGGGTTTTATCAATTCGACAGAATGCCGCAGGGTATCACTGGAGCACCTGCAACGTTCCAATGCTTGATGGAAAAAGCTGTAGGTGATAGGAATCTGCTCCAAGTATTAGTTTACCTGGATGACCTGATAGTCTTCGGGAAATCCTTGGAAGAACACGAGGAGAGGCTTCTCAAAGTGCTGGATCGACTTGAAGAGGTGGGGCTGAAGCTCTCTCTAGACAAGTGCCAGTTTTGCCAACCAAAGGTGAAATACGTGGGGCACACAGTCGTTGAGGTCCTTCCTTGGATTCTGCGGGTATTATCGGTGGTTTGAGGCAAACTACTCAGCAATTGTCAGACCCCTCACAGAGCTTACCAAAGGGTATGCACCCACTCACAAAGGGCAGCGGCAAGTCAAAGACTAGACAAAGACATACCTTAAAGAGGCGGAGCCCTTTGGAGACCGGTGGGACCAGACATGCACTGATGCCTTTCACCGAATCATTCAGTGCCTTACCAATGCGCCAGTGCTCGCCTTTGCAGATCCCAACAAGCCTTATGTCTTACATACAGATGCCAGTTTGAAAGGGCTTGGTGCTGTATTGTATCAAGAACACCCTGAAGGACTCCGGCCAGTGGCTTTTGCCAGCCGAAGAGTGAGCACTACCGAACAGCGCTATCCAGTACATCAGCTGGAATTTTTAGCCCTTAAGTGGGCGGTGGTGGATAAATTCCACAATTACCTATATGGCGCGAAGTTTACAGTCTGGACAGACAATAACCCCCTTATCTACGTGCTAACGACAGCCAAACTGAACACGACAGGACACCGCTGGCTGGCTGCCCTAGCAACATATGAGTTTGACATCAAATACCGGCCCGGCAAGACCAATATTGATGCTGACTTGCTGTCCAGAAATATGGCTAATGAAATGGAGAAAGGAAAGTGGGAGGAGATACCTTATTTTCCTTGAGGCAGATGTCAAAAACTGAGTTAAGGGGAGGTCAGCAGAGGGATGACATTCTCAAGAGAGTGATGGAAGCCATGAAGCAAGGTAACTGGCCAAGTGATAAACAGCCAAACACTAAATTATTTTTCTAAAACCTTGTGTTGTGTTACTTTGTTACTTACCTGGAAAGAAGGTATCATTTCATTCTGAGAGAAACATATACAGGCACCCTTGATTAAAAATCTTTATTAAAACTATAACTTAAAAAAGGTGAATTCATAGTTAGGTTAAAAAGCATTTCATGTGTGTACTTTAAAAAGAAATCCAAGATAACATTTAAAACTCAGTTAATCAGGGTTAAAGATATTTGATAAATATTGTAAAAGAACCCAAAAGCCCTGCCCTCATATATATGACTACTGAGGGGAGCGCTACACTAGCTTGAAAATGTCTGTGTAAACATGTAAATGTACAATAAAGTCAGGGGACAAAATACATCTCTGTAGTATGTTTTAAATGTTGTCCCATGCTCAGTTTTTCCTTCTTTTTGTCCTTATACGAGGCAAGTGCCATGTTGTACAGCTGCGGGTCCTATAGGACACCCTTATCAGCTCCTCCATGTTTGCTTCTGGTCCATACTGTCTAACTCTGTCCAACTCCTCTCATCGTCAGGTGTTTAGTGCAGTATAACCAGTGTATTTCCAGCTGGTGGCACCTAAGGCAAATGCTTCGTCCAGGCCTGAATACTGCTTTGGTTTCTATGGGTTTGGTTTGGTTTTGCTTATTTGAATAATAAGAAGACTCATGAAGAAAAGTCTCCTCACTTCTTCGTCAGTCATAGAAAAAACTTTGAAGATTAAACACTTTTGCACAGATGCACATACTTGACACATACCCCCATGTACGTTTGATGAATACCCAGCGAAAAACACCCCATACATGGCCTGTTTTACATGTTGGCTGACAGAAGTATCTCGCAATGCTTGAGAATACCTCATATTGAGGGCAAATTATTGGCCCTCATTCCTGGCAGGCCAGAGATTAATGAGCTGTTTGTAGGGTACACACATTCTCTCTGCCCATTCACTCCCAGACCCCATGTTTCCAAGCAGCTTTATTGGGTTTCCTCACTTAGTACAGAGGCAAAAAGCAGTTTGCCAGAGTGCTCAGGTGAGACATTGTTCCTCCACTTTCTCAATTTTGCTCCACTTCATCTTGACGAGAATGTGCTTGCACCATACGTCGCTTTCATCTTATGGTTATGCTTTTCCACTGACACACAATGGGGTGGTGTAGAGCCTAAAAAAAAATGTGTAAGAGGAGTAAAAAAAAAAGTGGAGAGAAAAGCAAGGCTTGTTGATTCTGATATGTTAGTGACTTGTTACATTCCTGGGAACAGCCCAAAATTAGGGCATGATCAATGTATGGCATTTGGATTCAGTTTCTGAGCAAAACTATGTTTTTCTGACAGCATTTGAACTCCGAGATAATTCATTGAGCCGATAAGGAAAGACGGAACTATTTTTGGATGGAAAATAACTTTGCCTGTGAGACATACTGAACAAAGTATTCACCTTTTTTCTTTTTGGCCTTTAAGTGCAATTGGTGGCTGTGTTCTCTTAAATATTTCAGCGTCGACAAGGCTGCTTGAGAGATGTTATGTGACAAGGGAAAATGTAGTGATTGTGGGAATGATGGAAGCGGAAAATGAGATGGAGGAAGGGGACTGCACTTGCTGGTGAACTTTCGCTGAACTTTGTCTGGGAGCATTACAGTAGGCAGAATCTGACTCCCTTTTACCAGCTTCATCTGCAAAAACTTTGTCATGGATTTTTATTCATCTTTCGAGCCTGATGTTGCAGGTTTACAAACGTTTATGTGAGCAATGTTTTATTTTAGAATACATCTTTACCTGTAGCAACTGATTGGTGCACTTTCTGAATGATGATTCCATCACACTGGAACACAGTCATCAGACGAACTGCTGGACGCAACTCTACTTACTAGTTCTAGCAACCTGTTGAAAAGTGGTGGGGACACAGGGGATAAAATAATTTTTGAATTTTGAATTTATTTATTCAGGATAGCCCCTTGAGATGAATCATCTCATTTTCGAGGGGGTCCTTCCACAAAATGATACATATAGTACATAGCCAAAACAAACAAAAAAAAACAGTGAAAACACTTTACAGAACTCATACATGCACACACACACTCACACAGACAAGGCTCTCCAAACCCCAGCTAATCCACTGACAGCCAAATCTCAGTTCACTAATCAATTTAGTAGTATTCGTGCTTATAAGTGGGAAAAAGAAGTTACAGGAATATCAATTTATATGATAAATATATAAGATACAACAATAATAAGAATGAAAAAGTGAGTGAGAAATGAGAAGAAAATAAAATAATGAAAATAATAGAAATAATAATAGTAACAATAATAATAAAAATAATAATAAAAATAAATGTTCGTATTCTTATTTATTTATTTATTCAATCACAAAATCAAAAACAAGAACAAGGAGTTTGCAAATGGGTTAGAAGTGATGCTTTGAAACCATGAAGCGAAGTAATAGACCTAAACTGGCATGGAAGATTATTCCAGTCAGATGGAGCTTTGAATTGGAATGAACGGCGACCAAATTCTTTAAATATTCTAGGAGTGCGGAATAAGAGGTGATCAGTATGTCTTAGGTTGTATTGTGTACTGTAAGGAATTAAAAATTGTTTTAAGTATGAAGGAAGATTAAAGTGAATGCATTTAAAAATGAATAGTGACCAGTGAAAAAATCTTCTGGCTTTTGGGTTTAACCAATTCAGAGATTCATAAAGATTACAGTGGTGAGTTCTGTAGGGACATCTCAGAACAAATCTGCAGAGGCTGTTATAAAGCACGGTGAGAGGATGAAGATTTGCTACTGTGGTGTTCTGATAGATGATGTCTGCATAGTCAAGAATAGGGAATATTAATTGTGTTATAATTCTTTTCCTGACCTGTAGTGTGAAACAATCAATGGAACGGTACAGTAATTTCAAGCGACAGTAAATTTTCTTTGTAGTTGAGGCAATGTGTGATTTAAAGGATAATTGAGAGTCAAGCAAGAGTCCCAAGTATTTAAATTCAGCTACATTTTCTAGTGGTGCACCATCAAGAGATTTTATGGACCAGTCTTTTGGTAGTGAATCAGATCTGGGGCAGAAAAGCATGCTATGTGATTTTTTCTTATTAAGTAGAAGCTTATTAGATGAAAACCATTTTTGAACTAAGTTAAAATTGGATTGCAAGGAGTGCTGAATTTGTGTAATGATAGGTTTAGATGAGGAAAATTACAGTATCATCAGCATAAAGATGTATTTGACAGTCGGAGCAGATTTGTGGAAGATCATTGACAAAAATAGGAAATAAAAGAGGACCCAAAATGAGCCTTGAGGCACACCTTTTGTTATTGATTTCAAGTCAGACAGAGTGCTCTGAAAAGAGACACACTGGCTTCTATTGTGAAGAAAAGAATTAAAAAATAAAACTGATTCTGATGAGAGACCAACAGCATACAGCTTGTCTAAGAGGAGATAGTGATCAACCATATCAAAGGCTTTTGATAGATCAATGAATATGGCACCAGTAGGCATGTTTTTGTCAAAGGAGGATAGTATGTCATTGGTGAATTTTGTGAGAGCAGTGGTCGTCGAGAAGTTGGGTCGAAAGCCAGATTGGTGTGGAGATAAAATATTGTAGTCGTTGAGATAGTTGGATAATTGGTTAAAAATACGTTTTTAAAATATTTTTGCAAAATTATTGATGATTGAGATGGGTCTATAGTTGTTGATATTTTGGAGGTCACCACCTTTATGTAGAGGGGTTACTCTTGCACATTTCCAAGATGACGGGGTTTCACAGGTGGTCAGCGATAGATTAAATAGGTCAGACAGCGGAAAAGATAAGACATGAGAGGCCAATTTAAAGAATTTTATCTCCAGCCCATCTAGGCCCAAACTGCCCCCAGAGCTTAAGCCGTCAATGACCCGTTGAACTTCAGTTGGGGTGATAGTTCTGAAGGAGAATTAATGACTAAATACTGAGTGAATGTCATGTTATACATATGCAGTATGTTAGTGTATGTGCATTTGTGTGATTTCTGAGGCTGTTGCTACTGCTGGCATACACAGAGAAGTGTTGTGTGTGGAAAAACAGTTTACATACAGTTTAAAATAATTTGAGTATCTTGGTGTATTGTGAAAATACCATCACACTGCCTATCTAAGACGTATTGCATTTTGCAATGAGCTATAAATTAAAGGGGAGAAATCTGAGCATAAACAACATAGGGTTCAGGGTGGTGATGACATAAACTGACAATGATAAAGAAAATGCATGAGTCTTGCTGCAATGCCACCATTGTTCCTATATTCTATCTGTTTTCATGTATCAAGGATATGAAATGAATGCAGACATATTCCCTGCTTTGAGGGCCTTCAAGACTTTATACTGCAATGCCATTAATGTGAGACTGTGTAGACACGGAAGGAGGGGTTTGCCTGCTCAGTAACATTTCTCATGTACAGTGTCTATGGGACACAGGCTGCAAATTCTATTTAAAGGAGAACTTCGGTCGATTTAAACATGCAGCTTCATTGCTCAAGCTACCCTTGACTTGCCAGTACCGAAGACGCGAACACTTTTGGTCCGACCATTACAGTGCTCCGTGAACGGAGACTTAGCATTGACAGCTAACAGCATGGGGTCAGAACTTTACACTGTGTTTTAAGCGTCTTAACATGCTCCACATCTCACACCGAATGTTATGCAACAACAGCAGACACCTTAGCACACAGCACGTGTATGACGTAGCGTGTATGACTCAAAATGAATAAAAAAGTAGTTAAAACAGTGTGTTTGTGCAAGGAGCTACTTACCTGTTTGTTGACATCCGTGTGTTCCGGTAGCTAGACCAAACTAGCATATCCATCGAGTGTGCACTTAACAGGCTTAACAGGCTATTGTAAGGCTCATGGCTCATGACAGGCTGTAACATGGACATGTACATTATGAACATAAACACAAAAATGCTGGATTACGTTTCCGTCTCCGCCAGTGAGGGAGTAAGTGCACGCTCGACGGATTGACTAGTTTGGTCTAGCTACCATTTCCATCTGCTAAATACTATTCATTCCTACTGGGTTGCATATTCTGTGGTAAACTCTATGGGAGTCACATGATTTCCTTCTCATGGGATGACTTCATACAGCTTGACTTTCAGCCAATCATTTTGTCTCTCTTTTCTCTGCTTTTTTTACATGTTTGCCCTGTCCCTGACCATCTTCAACATTCCTCAGGTAAGGGTCAAGAATAATTAAAAAAAGAAAAAAATAGTTGCTGTTGCAAACGTGATGCTGGGTACTACATAATGAAAAGGGAATTTATGGATTTTATTTTATGAGGAACTTTTTCCTCATTCCTCACTTTTTAAAAACTTTCTAAAAAATGGAAGCGTTTGCAGAAGGTAATGACAGGGCTTCAACTTGTGATATTGTGTTTTAATGCAACTATGTTTTCTGTGATGACATTCTGATGTAGGGTTAGGGTTCAGCCGAAAAAAGCAGAAACAGGAAAACATATGTGTGCAATTTAGTTTAAGTGCTAGTTGTTTTTTCTCATACATGACTAAACTTGATGACATTAATAAGGGAAAAGAAGTTGTTACCTCACTGAGCCCCTCTTTCGTCATTGCTCCCACAGACTCAATATAACTACCCCAGACATATTTAAAATGAACAGCAGTGGTGCTAACTGAACACATTGAAGTCTACTTCAAAATATAACATAAATTAAACTCACATTTTTGCAATTGCATATAAACATGTATATCAAATGAGGGTGAAACAACAGCAACTAAAAAAAATACTTTAATGAAAAAAATAAAAAATAGTGCTGCCAGATTATACATTTTTTACATCAAGGATGAAGGTGAAGGTGCCTGGAAGCGGCCTGAAGGCTTGCAGTTTGGGATGCCTGACTTAGGTCTTATATGAAAGGGCGAAAAAGGTTCAGTCTGACTTCTATGTCCGCTAAAGGACTCATCTCAGGAGGATGTGCCCCTTTAAAGTAAACGTGGCAAAAGAACCAAAAGAATAAAAGCTAAAATCCCAGAAGTTCTATTCTAAACCCTTTAAGATGTGCAGCCGCAGATTACTGTGTTTCACTGATTCATCTCACTTCTCCTGTGTGATGTGACATGGACACAAAAGCAAGGAAAAGCCCTTGTGGTGATGCAGACTGAATATGTAACATCTAGAAGGTAGAAGGACAATGAATTATTGGCTGCAGGTGTCATTTTGATTCCCCTCCACCAGCATCCAGCAGTTTCTGTATTGCTTATGCAAGGAAACACATCCTCTCAGCTCCTTGGTAAGAATGATAAATTTCATTATTGCACAGAGGCAGTAATCAATGATTCCAGAACTGCGTGCTTTCATCGTTCCTAATTGGATAATAAATTACCTTCACTGAAGAAAAATGCAGTGTGTGCAAACTTGTGATCAGATACACTTTGTTTTACAAAGTAGCTAGTGTTGTGAGTGTAGGTAGAAGGAGGAGAGGGCTGCTGTTGTAAAATTCAAGAAGGAAGATTTATTTAAGGTGGGGCTTTTCATAGGACATCAAATAATCTGTGTGTGCATAATTATTTAACTTCTTAAATGTCCTTTGCACTGTAACTCACTGTTGGCCATCATTCTGAGTCATGATTGAATATTTGAGGAGTTTAAATTCAATTTTCAATCTCTCTTCAATTTACTTCAATATGCTACTAACTCCAGCTCCGATATGGTCACCAGCGATACGCTAACTTTGTCTATATGCTATTTAGTGCTACTTAGTGAGGTTTATGAAAAAATGCGAAGTTTGGGTTAAAATAACTACATTGCTTATGTAACTTCAGTTATGAATGTGCCTGCATTATGTACATAACTGAAGTTTAGTCATGTACTGGATGTAACTGAACTACATTACTTATTAAAAACAAAACTCCCCATGACCTTGGATTTTACACTAGGCATGAACGGCTCCTTGATGTAGGTCCAGCTCATGAGTGACCCAACCATTCATCCTGACTTCCTCCTTTACAGCCATAATAATTATTGAGACCACTAGAGGGTACCGCTTAACAACAAATGTAAATATGGGTCATAATGAGCTGTTTACATAGTTGATTTATCTGGTCATTCTAATGAGGACAGGCTGGTTAAAGAAGATCTACTGCAACTTATTTTACCGAAAGGATTATTACAGCTTGGCATAAGTGAATGAATGAATGAATTACTTTTATTATTGTGTCATGCATACATGTATGCCCAGCCCGCATGGGCTTATAGGACACCAAAAAAGAAAAGAAAGAACCAAGCCAGATCCAGAGCACAACTGGATCAGCACAACAACATCAGCACATCAAAAATTAATTAAACAAATGTACCTGTCTTCTTTTCCAAGCTTGAGAAATAAAGCTAGCAGTTTTAAACACATTGAAATTAAACAACCACTCCAGCTTCTGCTCATCAGAGCACCAAAAATATTTCAGGGTTTTGTCCAAAGATTTCATGAAATAATACCTCTCTCAAATCATCATACTTTGTACAGTATAAAAGGAAATGAGACTCACTCTCTACTTCATCTAGCTCACACATTTCACATATTCTATTATCCTCGGGAACATTTTTAAATCGACCAACCTCAATGGCCAGAGGAAGAATACCAGATCTCAACTGTGCAACTAAAGATCTTTGACTTCTCTGTAAACGTAATGTAACATATAATTCAGATCCAAAATTAGAGTAGAACCATATATTTGTAGCTTTGCCCATCAACCACATGAAATTACAAAGCAGCAACATCACTAAAACTTCAACCAAATGCAAAGAGTAGCATTGGCACCTGAAATTCCCACCGTACACACAATTTACACATATACTTCAAAGTCTTCTTGTCCAATGAAACATTATTGAAAGAACTTTGGCTGAAGATCACTTATGGTTTACCTCCAAAAATATATATTTCAAGTCTTGCTGAACTGTCATCTTGTCTTATTGTCTAGCCACTCTTGTTTCAGAGAAACCAGACCTCTGAACCACTGTCCACATCTCTGACTTGTCCAGTCACACAGTTCTGTTGTTCAAACTCAGACAGCAGACAGCTATGTGTCTTGTCTGGAAAGACAACAGACTAATTCAAGCTTAGTAGGTAGGGTTGAGAACAAGGATGTAATGTAATGTAATGTAATAGACATGATCTTTCTGCATAGTTGGCTCGACACTTCAATGAAAAATAGACATAACTATAACTTGGCAATGAATTGCAATGGTGGCTCTATGTAACAATTCGCATTACATTTACATGTAGGTGGATTGTAACGGGATGTGAAAAATTAGAAGCCTGTGGACGATTTGTTCAAGTTTGACCCTGGATTTCTTTGTGATGGACTGAGGTTGGATTTTCCGCGACAGTCCAAAGGATGTGACTTCTTGCATGTTTTTTGAGCGCCTTAGCTCGGTTCCTCTCTATGCTCAGCTAACAGAGAGCAACAGAAGTTTACTTTAGAACTGAAGGCCGCGAATATAAACTAAAAAACATTATAAAACTCTGCTTTATTGCTCCAAGCATCTGCTTACACGGACTGAAAATTATGTTGGTGCAACAGATACATCCCTGGCCTAACATTGGTTGGGGCAAAGCGAAACACTCCTCTAAACCTCCTCTAAACATTATGAGCTAACATGAACACACTAGCTTGAATGGATGCATTTATGTAAAATGAGAATTCAGTCTGATTATAGTTTGATGTATTATTACCCAGTTGTTCTGGCGATGTGACAGTGTTTCCAGATCACAGTGAATACTTGGCAATTAAATGTTATTGGATAGCAGTTATGGCCACAGCTTTGTATGTTAGAATTAACCACTCATCTGAGAAATGCAGGTTTTAATATACATTGCCTGTGAATCCCATTCATTTTGAATGAATGGGATCTGTACTTGTAGTCCCGTTGGTCAACACTAGTGTTAAAACAGTTATGAAACAGGATGAGTAATAGTGCATTGATTTAATAATTTTTATTTTAGCTATTGCTCATCACAGAATATAAAGCTCAAAACAAATATGAAACTTGTACTTGTTTTATCCATTTATGTATCTTTCCTATGCACATATGCCCACATATTCTGTTCTGTCCCTTTTTGCATGTTGTTCTGTGATGTTTGGGGGGGTGGTATTTTTTAGGTGATCTCTACTGCATTCCCACAGAACAGTGGTTGGCCCAGCTTTCAAGGGGCCCAGTTTGATCCTCAGCTTGTGTTCTTGATTTAATATGGACAGACCAGGTCAGTCAAGGAGAAAGCCCCCATTGCCACCACTCTGCTCTCTTTGCTCTGCCCTTTATCTGACATCTCTCTCTCTGCCCTCACCGCATCACAACCAGAGCAGAACAGGAAGTTGAATCACCATCATCGTCCTTGAACACTCTGCTACACTCCAAAAGAGACAAGAGAAAAGGAGGGTTGTTATACCAAATCCTTGTTGAGGCAAGTGGTCACAGCTGTTCCCTTCCAAACTCAGTGTGCAGTTTGTTTCATACACGGAGTGGTGTTTGGCACTGTTTTTCCACACAGAGAGGATAAATCCCTATCTTAGCTCCACTCCTCAATCACTGCTTTCTCACCTCACAGAAAGTTTCTTTAAAGAACCAAAGTAAGCTTGTTCTGAGTGTGTTGGCATTGTTGGCCCGCACCTCGCATATCCCCTCTGTGCTTGCCCTTTGAGTGGAAGCACCTAACACTTTGAAAGTTGGTCCCAAAGAAATAGCAGGTGGAGTTGTTTCAAAGGAGGCCTTTTAGAGTGTATGAAAACTCCTTTGTTGTGATGAGTGCTAGTCAGACATATTTGAAATGAGTAGACCCAGCATGACTCGAGACTTAGCTCTGAGACATGTAGCACAGCTTGATGGTGTTCTTTCGACCTGGCCAGCACTGTTATTGGCCTTTACTGCTGAGAGTGTGTTCATCAAAAAAGCATCATTGGCTCTGTATTGTTATACTTACAGATATAAAACGTAAGATTTCTGCATTAAAAATGTCGAGAGACGGCTAGACATTTGTTCTATGTTTTGTTCAATTATGTTTTGTTCAATTATGTACTTATGTACATTTCCCTAATATTACTAACAATGTTGAAACCCAGAGATATCCACACCTTTTCTTGAGGTAACGGTCCCTTTCATTTGCTCACCTCTAGCTATAACTTCTGGTAAATGGGCCATTCCAGAATTGAGGATACATTTCAAGCGTGGAAGAAAACTTAAAATAGGATTGATTTTTTTCATCAAACCTTTTGTAATATTATAGAACACACTTTAAAGTTAACATGTTCAGTATTTGCTGATCTTAAACATGTAATATTTAAAATATTTAATCTGAAAAAAACTGAAAAATCAGTCAACTCTGTTAGAGACAAATTGGGTCAAATATATGTAATAAACAAATGTACTACAATTCAAAAACATGTCCCTCCTAAGATAACTTTTGTCTCTACAGCCATTAATTCAACTTTTAGTCTAATAAGACTGAGACTTTTTGTTTTGGAGTACAAATATCAACACATTCAACTGAAAAGTTTCCAAGACAGTGGGCATTTTAACTCAACACAGCATTAAAAATGTATTTAATGCTTTGAAATTTCATGTGGTAGGAGTGTTAGTTAAGACACAGCTTCCAATTATTTATTTTAACAATAAACACATATCTAATGATCATTTTAAAAGCAAAAACCATAAACAAACAGAGTTGACATAGATGGTAACAGAGTTGATGTGACTAACAGAGTTGACTACCCTCAGTTAAAAGACTGAAAACAATAACATTTTCTGCCTGACTTTTAAAACCATTTCTGAATGTAAAAACAACTGTTTAATTACATGTAAAGATAAGTTGGTTACAGAATTTCCTGAACTTGAATAATAACTGCATAGGTCTCATGTATTAATAATAATAATAATTCATTTAATTTGTATAGCGCTTTTCAAGGACCCAAAGTCGCTTACAGAGATATAGCAGACACTTGTAATACACAGACACACATGTAGTAGACACAGATAATACACCAAGTAGCAAACAAGGATAACAAAAGACAAAGCATGACAGGTAGACAAAAGCAGCGGTGGGCATGGAGTAGATAATGCTGATACAGACAAACAGACAGAAACAGGTACAACAATAGTTAAGAGGTGGGGGGATGGATTGAAGAGCAGTGGGGGGGCTGATGAGTAAGGAGAGTGGAAGGAAGGGGGGGGATCGGGGGGAGAGGTCAGGAATGAATGTAGTAATGGGAAGGGGAGATCGTAGGCTTGTGAGAAGAGGTAGGTTTTTAGGCGGGATTTAAATGTGGTAAGTGATGGAGAGTCACGGATGGGCTGGGGGAGAGAGTTCCAGAGTCGGGGTGCAGTTCTGGAGAAGGCTCTGTGTCCGAAGGTTTTGAGTTTGGATGGTGGTATAGTCAGAGTTAGAGAGGAGGAGGATCGGAGGGCTCGGGAGGGGCGGTGGGGGATAAGGAGGTCAGACAGGTAGGGTGGGGCCAGGTGGTGGAGAGCTTTGAAGGTTATTTATTACTGATCTGGAAAGTAAAACAGCTTTCAAAATGTTTCTGACCTATAGCTAGGAATAAAACCCAACTTGCCCAGACCATAGGCAAGCACACTAACCACTCAAACAGCCATTAACAACCTCACCATATTAACTCCCTCACGCCCTGGGTATGTCAACTCAGTCATTAGCAAATTCTGCCCATATTTCTTTGTCTGTTCTTACATGACATGCCGTCACTGAGGTTGGTTGTGTGATAACTCTGAGGACACCATCAAAGAGATACCACAACATATTTTCATGGATTGCGCAGAAGAAGCTATTCATCCCCACTTTGTACACTCCTTAAGAACACTCCTCAGTTCTTAACACTAAGTTATATTTTTTCAAGAAATGGGTATTTATATTCTTGATATTTATAATTAAAGGTGAACTATGCACATCTTTTTTACGTGATTCAGGGTCTGGTTCAGGACTTTGTGGTGGTGTCTCTATCTTTACTAGTCTCTTCCTTCTTGCTCTGCACCTCTACTGGGCCTCTCTCCAATACCTGCACTTTTACCTTTTCTCTCTTCCATCCTGATCAGCCACTGTGGCATCTATTTCTTTTTTTTTTGCAAATTTTCTGTCTTCCTTACAGGGTTGGCATCTCGCCGTAACCTGTATTGTCGTTGCCTTTCTGCTGTTGAAAACTTCATCTGAAACAGAAATTATCCAAGGTCACTGCTAAACTGCTTTTGTTAGCGGCAGAGCAGACATTATATTCACCATTTATTAATTAAACCCAAAAGTTCATTTTTAAAATCCAATTTTTCATGTCCATAGTTTTTTATTATTGCTGTGTCACCTCCCTTCCTTTATTCTTCTCCTCATGAAGTTTTAAAATGCTTTAAATAAGACAAGTTGTAACAATGAAAAGACTCCAATGACATTCCATCAAGGTTTTATTGTATAAAAGGTTTTTGTATTATCGACCTGCATTTTTTTTTTTTTTGGCTGGGCAAAAAATAAATAACTGGAAAAAACAAATTTTTGGTAATTCGTGTTTTTAATAGTATTTTTTCATACCCATTACAATGAACGCCATGACGAGATGGGTGTAAAATGACCTAAACATCTGGAACTGGATGTTTGCATGGTTTTGAGTCTGTGTACAGCTCTGAACATGCACATAAACTTGATAGGTGTATCACAGCGTGGGTAGGGAACAGCAGTGAGGTCATCACCAGGAAAAACCCGGAGCTTGCAGGAAGATAGAGAAATAACGCAATCTTGTAAAAACATGTACATGAACACATGAACACAATAGATGTACGAGTGTAGATAAGATTACCTGAAAAAAAATTACTGGAACTTCGAACAAATAACCAAATCTCATCTGCCACATCAAGTTCTTCTGGCATGCATATAACCTCTCCACTGTCCCTCTCTGAATCTAATAACAAAACAATCACATTTGAACTCATTTTATGTATTCTTATTCTTGAACTCTTATGCATTCTATTTAGATCTTACATATAACGCCAGAATTCCACTGTCCACTCCGTGCTCCGCTGTCCATCAACCAGTGGCGTATCCAGGACATTTTTACTGGGGTGGCCAAGATGGGACACAAAGCTAGTGTGGGGTGGCCATGGCATAGCGAAGTTTATCCTTTGCTGCATGGCACATCCCCTCTCTCTCCCATGATTTCCTGTCTTGTAACTGTCAAATAAAGGTGTCTATGCTGGTAAAGAAAACTTTAAAAAAAAGTATTTTTTTTATTCCATTATCACCTATCACAGTCCTCAGGAATCTCTGGTTATTTTGATATGTCTATTTTGAATCAGCAATTATGTTCAGAATAGGGTACACATTTTTCTAAGAGCCATTTCCTTGTAGTGGATTTAAGTCCTCATCTCTTCACAAGTTAGATTAGGGTAGCAAAATTCAACTGCTCTTAATTCATCCTATAGAATAACATTAATCATTCATCAGCCCATCATCTGTGTCACCTGCATTGTTACCTGCATTTGCTTCACTAATTGAGGCGCCATCTTGTGGTTACATAATAAAAAAAGCAATCCGGGCAACAGAACAAAACAAAAAACTCAAATGAAAGCTTAATACTTAAAGATAGGCCTTATAAAAAAGTTTGTCTGTAAGCAAAGGATGAACTGAGCTTGTAAGGAAAAAACAGAAATATTTGTTGTTCTTTACATGCTTAGTTTATGTCATTATTTAGCTTAGATATAATTTGTTGGAGATATTGGAATTAGATTTTTTTTGGTTTGTTCTTTGCCAGCTGTGTTTTTATTTAACCACAAAATGGTGCCTAAATTAGTAAAGCAACATAAGTAACAATACAGGTGACACAGATGATGGCCTGATGACTGAATAAGGTCATTCTATAGGATGCTTTGTGATGTATGAAAATGCACATAATGTGGTGTTCAACCCAGACAGTATTCATGTCCAGGGCTGTGATGAAGGAATAAATTGAAACATTGGCTTTGATTAAGCATAAATTATTAATTTATTCAAATCAAACAGTTAAGACTTAGAATAATAAAGGGTTAAGATGCTTCTTCATAAATTAACTTATGAGAAATGTACATAAACAATTGTAACATAAACCAAACAAATCTTAACTCCAAACAAAGTATATACTATGTAAACCTTCAAACTCTCATGAACAATATAGGATTCTAATAATAGTAACAAAGTACAATAGAGGTAGCTAGTTCTTGCTTTTGCTCATTCTCCTGCTACAAAATGCTTTCACATAGGCCATAAGACCACAAGACAATACTTTAAGTCCAATGCAATGCCACTAGACCAAATATAATCTAAGGGTTAAGGTGCTTCTTCATAATATAACTTGTGAAAATTGTACATAAACAGTTGTAACATAAACCAAATAAGACCACAAGACAAATTATGTGTTCATCCATCTTACATCAGATGAATTCTCCTGTTTTGGTGACTGGTAGCAAAAAGTTTAATAAACTTGTCCATGTCAAGTGACTAGCCTCAATGCTGAGGACACCCAGGTTGCTCAGTCTGACATCTGTCATTGTCGTGCGCAAATGGGTCTTGATAAGTTTAAGAGCTGAGAAGCTGTGCTCACATGCTGCACTGCTTACTGGGAGGGCTATGGCTATCTTGCACAGACGAAAAAGTTTGTGAAAAACATCCTCATGAGGTTCAAGGAACACTGCAAGTTCAACCAGTGGCGCACACAGACTTTTTGAAGGGCAGGGACGAGAGAAGGGCACTTTAGCGCACGTTTTGGCTCCCAAGAGGGCACTTTAGCGCGTGTTTTGGATCCCAAGGGGGCACTTTAGTGCACGTTTTTCAACAATTGGGCCATGAGGGGGGGCGACTCGTGTCCAAGTCTGGAAGTAACTTTTTGAGACCTCTTTTTCTCTGTATTTTCAATGGCTATACTGCACTTTGTGGCAGTGTCTACAATACCTTTCCACAGATTGTCAACAAATGTTTCACTTCTGTGCTCCTGAAACGAGTCTTTGAGGGCACTTACTAAACCCACTGCCATGGCAAGGTCAAGTGAAGGAGATTGGAGGGTGTCAGACAGCACCTTTGCATCCCCAAGGAGCCTTCGAAAGGTTGCAAGAAGACTGACAAAGGTTAGGTCTAGCCGAGTCAGCAAACCTCGAGCATCTACAGATCTTTCCCCACTATTTTCTGTAGCAATGTCATGCAGAACACGAAGTACAGTAGGTAATCGGTCCATTAGATTCCTGCAGGCCAAGTATCTACATGCCCATCCTGTGTCACTGAGCTTCTGCAACTCCCTCGGCTGACCTTCATACATTTCCTTTTGCACATCCAGCCACTTCTGGTGAATATAGGACCCAGACATATACACCTAAAGCTTCTGCAGGAGTGCAAAAAAGCAATCAGCCTCTGGGACTGCCTTCACGGTATCAATGAGCACCAAATTCAGGCAATGTGCATTACAGTGTACATAAACTGCATGTTTTGCGTCAGTCTTTATTCTGGCTGCCACTCCAGAGTGTTTCCCACTCATTACTGATGCTCCATCATAACCTTGTCCAACAAGATTGGATCTGTACTCAAGTCCATATCTTTCCAAACAGTGGATGATTTTGTCCTTGAGTCCTTCTGCATCTAATCGTGTCGCTTGTTGAAAGTCAAGAAAACTTTCGTGCACTGCCCCATTGTAGTAGTACCTAAGTACTAGTGAGAGCTGCTCCTTCTTTTTCAGGTCTTTGGTTTCATCAGCAATCACAGAGAACACTTCACTTTCCTTCACTTCCTGAATTATCTCCTCACGGACCATATTTGCCAAGCATTCTAGGATTTCATTTTGTATTACACTGCTTGTGTACTTGGCATTCTGCTTTCCCTTCATTTTTTTCTGTACCACTGGGTCATGCTTTGAAATCATTTCCAAAATTTCTTAAAAGTTTCCTCTGTTATCTGCCTCTTCTGTCTCACGGTGACCTTGTTGTGCAATGTTTTGCGTTGCCGTCAAAAGAAGTACTTCAGCCACTGTTTTAATGTATTTTCGATTCTCTTGGACTTTCTTGTTGTATGCTTCATTCAGGGCATCACGTATGGAAGAATCTGTTACTACTGCCTTCTTGTGCTCACCCCATGCAAACATGACTTGACCCTCTGACTTTTCATGTACTTTAAATCCAGAAAAAAACTTTATTCCAGCTCCATTGCAATTACTCCATGCAACATTGATGTCCTTTCTTATAGTGGATAAAAATAAATGACCATCAAAACTAAACCAACTAAAAACAGTGTAAATAATCTTTCGCGTCAACATTTTCACTTCATTATGTAATAACGCCGCATAATCTTCCACAGCTTGCTCACTATCTATGTACCTGGACCAAAGCTCACACGCTCTCTCTCTCTCTCTCTCTCTCTCTCTCTCTCTCTCTCTCTCTTTCTCTCGATAGACATCAATGTTGCATGGAGTAATTGCAATGGAGCTGGAATAAAGTTTTTTCTGTTAGATATTTGTTTTCGTGTTTTGTCTGCTTTCTATCACGTATAATATTTGCACATCATAATCCAGACTGCATGTGTGTATGTCATTTCAGTGAACCGATATGTTCTTGCCAGTAACACTCATTTAGTGAGTTTTGTCTCTATGACCTTTCAAACACATTCTCTGTGAATTCAGTTATATTTGATTAAGATTTGATAAATGAAACATCCTACTAGTTTTAAAATTAATTCATATTTATGATTCATGCTGGTATGCTTAAAGTCAATGTCCTTCTGATGGTATAATGTTTTTTGTAATTAAGACACGCAATTTGGTGTTTTATTACATAACGCACCAACTTATTACATTTTCTTGGTAAAAAAAGTGCAACACCTGCATTTTGTAATAACTGACCCAATATGTAATAACTTATCACATAATGCGGCAAAGTTTATTACATATTGCGTTCAAGAATTGTATTACAAAATGTGGCAGATTATTACGAAATGTGACGTTGTTACATAATGAAGTGAACATTTATTACATTATTACATAATGCGGCGTTATTACATAATGCGGCGCTACAAGCCCTTAAATCACAGAGCAAATAAATAAATCCCAGCTTGTTCTTGTGTTATAGCTACTTAAATCTAGACTGTCACACTATATTTCACACACTGGTTGGTCAAAAATATAACATTAGCTCTACTACATGCTCACACATTTGCAAAAAACACCCTAGGTCTCAAGTCCAGAAAACAGCATTTCATATTTCATGGCAGTATCCAAATAACAAAAATAAAAAAACGCTAACGTTAACATTAAATGCTAACTTTTTTGCAGGCTGCTAAGCTAGCTAACGTAGTGCAGTGTAGCCTTTTAGCTGCTACTTAGTGCTAACGTTAGATAAAGTTTTCCTACACATTCAGAAGGAACTACGACATAACTAAACATTAAATTACCATACCGCTCAATCGACAGATTTCCGAGTTTTTCTCCAGCAGTTGGTGATGTTGTCACTGTGACCGTCCTGTTGACTGGACCAGCCGCAGATGCTCGTCTCTCATGGCTCACCTATCAGACCTGCATGGCTATTGGCCAAACGTCCGCTGAGCAGAAATCAGCTCTCACTGCCTCAGTACGACCATTACTGTGTTAGTTAAAAATGTAAAACTGGCCCGAAATCAGCTGATCAGCTAGCATCGTTGATTGACAGCATTTCTCTTCTTTCTTGTGTTGACGAACTTGACCAACTACCTGTCAGATCTGGGGTGGCCACAGGGGTGGCCACTGAGTTTTCACCCCAGGCCACCCCCCAGAATCGCCATTGCCATCAACACCCACTGGTTGCGTTTGCAGTGCGCAGCGGTGCAACTCCGCTGGACAGCCGAAATGACGAGGACCCACGAGATCTCGCGAATTCACGCATAATCGCACAATATAACAGGATTTAGTTTATATTAAGACAACTATAAAACTATTTCCATCCAGAGGAGTAGTAGGAAATAAAAAGGATGTGATGGGTAATTATTTTGTGATTTTGGACCTCCACAATCAGCATCTCTTCGTTCATGGTGTCAGTGGGGTGAAATGATGTCTGAAAACCTCTGACCTGTTGACTTCAGGCCTGCCTCTACCGATTATGACATTTTCAAGGTATAGTGCGGGGCAATATGATCCTCCATGAACACGTTGTATTTTATTTTGAAAAGAAAGCTTTCCGTATCTGCTACGGAGGCTCTGAAGCGCCGCAGCTGTGACGGAGCCAGAACGCAGCGCAGCCGCAGCTGGTGGAAACACACACATTGACTAGAATTTAATCAAATCGGCTCTGCTGCCATGCCGGAGCACACACACAACGCACACGCATGTGGTGGAATTTAGGGGTCAGACATTGAATTGATAAAAACTACATATTAAGAATTAAAAACACTCTTAATTTCTAAACTTACCACCTATCTCATTCCAGGTTTCATTATCCTCATTTCCTGAATTCAAGGAGTGAAGTTCCGATAACTCCGCATTTACGAGACGTTCAAGGAAGTCTTCGACTTCATACTCTACAAAAGCATTATGTACAAACAAATATAGATTTATAATTTTGTAATCATGAATGAACTGTGACACCATTCTTTACCTTTGAAAAGCTTACAGGTATTTTGTTTCTTTATATACTGACACTAAACGTGAGTGTAACCCGCCCAACTCCTGACTTTGAAAAAATCCTATAAATTAATGATATATGTTCAAAATAACTTCAAATATTATCACTTGTAACAGTTAAAATTATACTGACAGCACATTTGTTTAGCCAGCATGAACATAAATGTATATTTTGGATTGAAAATGGGCACTTACTCTTCCCTTTGTCTTGTCCGATGTCTTTCACTCTCTCTGAGCGTGCTCAAAGTCATGACATGATTGGGACTGGATAATCAGGATCCAATCAGTAATCAGCATTACTGAGTATTTATTGGTTTAGAGACAGAAATTTGTCATGACCATTCCAATGGACACAGGGTCTGAGTGAGTTTTTGGTTGCGGATCACCTTTTTCTGTTTAGTGTACTAAAATTATGCATCAGTTCATTTAAAGGGATTTGCTGAGACTAAGGAAGGCATCAGTGGAGAATAAAATGAGCATGTTTATATATTTTAGTTGCAGATGTGGTGTAAATTGTATGGTTTGCGTGACAATATGATAATTCAAATTATCCGCAGCCTGCCTGCTGTGAGGATTACAATCATATTTGATGTGCATGTGAATGAATCAGGTTCACAATCATGCAAGCACATCTTCCCAGCTGTGCTCATACATACAGAAACATGTTCGCTGATCGCAAAATGAAGACTAAACAACAACACCTGATTCTGTTTTCATATCATTTCCACTGCACCTGTGTTGTTATGTCACAACAATACTCACATTTCACCAACTTTTTTGCTCCAAACATTGGCAAGAGTGCTGCACAATATGTCTCTGAATTTGTTCCTTTATACTTGGTTGGTTTAGATCAAAGGGAGTATGCTGTGGTACTGTGTGTATTCGCCTTCTGTTGAATCACTTGTCAAATCTACAAAGTTTTACATATTTTTAAAACCAAATTCATTTAGATTGAAATAGTTTTTGTTGAGGTGAGTAAAAAACACTACAGTCTTGAGTGGCAGTCAAATAAGTCATTTATGGGTTTCGTAACAACAAAATGGGATGGAGTGTGGATTAAATCGGAGATCTGAAATTTTAATGACTAAACCTGAGACATTGACATAACAGGTTTAGCCTGAACTAGTAATGTAAGTACTTATCCTTTTGCAGAATGGTTGATAAGCTTGAAATATTGAAAAATGTGTGACAGTTTAACAGAGAGATGGTGGGAAATGAACAAAATTGAATATATTTGGTTTGTTTTAAAGGGATATTCCGGTGTAAGTTTAATCCATGGTCTAAATCACCGTGAAACTGTGTTACACTCCCTCTCAAGAGATCAAGTTAGCAGACCGCTAATTTACGGAGTTTTATCAACCTCAGAAACGACCGCACGACAACAATACACTGCAGTAAATGGGTCCAAATATAAACCGCCACCAAAAAGCCACAAATGATGCTCAGAACAGCACCAAACTTCAGCAACAGTACAAATAGGGTCTCAGCACATAGTCCTGGGCGTCTAACACAGTTTCACAGTGATTTAGACCATGGATTAAATTTACACCGGAATATCCCTTTAAGGACAAAAATCTAATGCAAACAAATCAGGGTTGTAAATGAAACTGATATGGAATCACAAACATCTTGTTTTGAACATATTCTTCATCCTGCCATTGATAGAGAAGGGAATCTTAACAAAATCTATTGAATCTTTAGCTAATCAGGATGGATTTGCGCTGTCTGTGTTGTCATTTATCTTCCCTGGTGTTCACCTGGTTAGGAGACATGATGGATAAAGCATTGGCGGTTGGGGGTTTAAAATGAATCATGGTCACCAGTTTAATCAAACTAAAAGATGAAACATGTCAGAGTTGGACATCTGCAAAGATAGACAAGATTTTCTGTAATGCATGGCTGAGGATCAATATCGTATCACACAGAAGCATTTGTGTTAATACATCATATTGTTGCCATCCTTAAATGAACATGTATTGCAAATTAATGTATGCTTATCTGTAAAGGTTGTCAAAATTCCCAAATGTACTTGATTGTCTTATTTAAGCCAGAATTATTGGCTACTAGCTGATATTTGCATATGGCTAATAACCTTGGTAATGTATTTGTTCACTGAGTACTACTTAACTGAATTTCAGCAGCAAGAAACCTCTGGATGAGGTGAAAATCACTTCAGTCAACCTGCTCCTTTTGAATAATAAAGGTATTTTGAGTGAACAGTTAGTACAGAGCTGCCAAGCGTCACGCTTTGAATGTGACAGTCACGCAATTTGACCCATTCTCACACCACACGCCACACTTGACATTTCATTCGTATGTGTGTATATGTGTGTGTGTGTGTGTGTGTGTGTGTGTGTGTGTGTGTGTGTGTGTGTGAGAGAGAGAGAAAGAGAGCGCGGGTGAGTGTGTGTGTGTGTGAGAGAGAGAGAGCGCGGGTGAGTGTGTGTATGTGAGAGGGAGTGTGAGTAGTGCTTCTTTTTCTTGCATTTGTAAGTTGCAGTGCGCTTTTAATTAATATGAAATTAAATATGCTCTATTTGCAGGCAAGTTTGTTTTTTGCCTGTTTATCTCTTAATGACTGAACTCATTGTAATAAAATGATTCTTTCAGAATTTATTTGATTTAAAAAAAATGTTGGTAATGCATCGTGAAGGTCTTAAATTTTAATTTTATGGTCTTAAAATGTCTTAAAAAGGTCTTAAATTTGACTTACTGAAACCTGCAAGAACCCTGATAAATGTATTTTGTCAAAATTCTTGTTACAATTTTCATTTCTAATTTCTGGTTAATTAAGACTAGCATTAGGAGGCCACAGTGCAGGGAGAGCCGCTGGCATGGAGGTGAGGACATCAGTCTTAAGGAATAAATCCATGTTAAAATAAGCCACATTTTTTTCGCAAACGCATCGTATGACTATAGTCTCACTCTCCTCATTTTCTGAAACTTGGCAGCCCTGAGTTAGTACATCTCTTCCATTAGAAGTTAATCGCTAACCCACAGTTGATCTTGTCATCACAACTTCTACTTATGAAAATGTGAGTCATTTCTTTCCTTTATCACTGCACACTACTCCCTCTTCATCTGTATTATTTTTAAGCTCTTTTATGTTCAGTTCTCACTCTGCAGCCTGAGTACTGTGACACAGCTCCTATTGCTCCTACTGCCCAATGTGTGTTTATTTGTGTATGAATGATACCCGGGAGGGAAGCTTAGCTAACTAGTCGGCCATTATGTATAGGTGTCACAATTATTTAGCTTACTCACACGATTGCGTGAGCAATCATGTTAATAAATTCAACCTTTTTCCTTTTTCTTCTTCTTTTTTTTTTAATGAATTTATCTCTGATAATAATAAAAACTATAGTGCTGAGGCCCGTCTGCAGTAACTCTGAAGACACCCTCAAGGTCACGGATCCCCCATTGACGACATCATTCCACCACTGTTTCTTGGTTTATATAGCTCAGTAGACAATTTCAGACCTGACCTCTGCGTGTTTGTTTGCTCATAATTTTCAACATAAACCATTAGCTTTCTCTCATACAGCCCCTTCCTCTCTCTATCTCAACCCCAGTCTTGTTTGGCGTTTCTCTCACTCACTCTCCCTCCCTGCACTCACATAAGTGCTCACACGTCCCTTGCCATCTGTATGCCTTTGGATATTTCATCAGCTGGAGATGCGTTTCTCCCTGCCTCACCCATAGCATTACATTATTCAAAGTAGCAAATATAACCCATGGGGATTTGCCTCACGGATGTGTCAACTGCCCCTAAAGCCCTTCACCCCTGCCGTCCCATCATGGCCACAGCTGTTTTGAGCTCAGTTTAAATCTTTGATAGCATGACCGAACATTTTTTTCTCAACAAAAGGGTAACAGGACTGTGGGAAGGGTGACAGGGATCCGAAACATTAGAGCGAATGATAAAGAGAGAGGCTGTCATTAGGGAGCTCATGGCAATCAGAGGAGGGAGGAGCTCTCTGCCATCTTGACGCACATTTTTGGAAAATCCTTGTGGCACGCCTGCTTTGATCACTATCATTTCCCCACTACTCTATGAGCACGCATGTGTGCTTTTGCTCTGAGCTGGCAGGTGGTGGTTAGTCAATGTGCATGTTTATGCAAATGTGCTTTTGTTCCCTGAGTTTTTCAGCAACTGTCAAGGTGTTTACTTGTGTTTCATCTTCTAGACACAGGTGGGTGTTTGTTTGGGATGCCTTGCCACCCCATCCCCCACTGGGTGTGTGCTGTTTATTTATAACCAGGCAGCATCAGTAACAGCAGGTGGGTGTTGGGGGGGTCGACTGACCCATAGCTGACATGATAGTCTTAATAATAAGCCTACACTGCCGGGATCAGCACAGATGTGTATTGAAATTTCTATTTATAGACTGTAATCTTGGGGTTGAAGGAGAATGAAGGAGAGCAGGCTAAGGAAGTGGATACAATAGAGATGAGAGGGAAAATGAAGATGACTCTGCAGTTTTTAGATTTTTTCAAGTATAAATAAATAATAAATGCATTATGATTTAATCTGACACCGAGTCGACAATGCTTTCAATGTGAGAAACCTGGTACTACCTCTCATTGTCATGTGTTGAACTTGAAAAATTCGGCACCGTTTCGTTTTCTTCCGCTTGTATCCCCCCCTTTTTCAAGGGGGTTACTGGAGCCAATTCCAGTTAACTCTATGGGCGTAGGCCAGGGTACCTGAGGTACACCCTGGATGAGTGGCCAGCTCATTGCAGGACACTTACTGATGGCAGAGGCTGCCACACAAGGTGCCAACTGCATATCAGGAGCAATTTTGGGGTTCAGTATCTTGCTCAAGGATACTTTGACATGTAGCTCAGTTCTGCCCCAGGGTAGCCGGGATTTGAACCAACAACCTTCTGATCACTGGTCCACCAGCTCTACCCACTGAGCTACAGCCGCCCCAAACCTTTCATCAGTCATTTCATTGCCTGCTATAATTGCTGAGGTACAGTCAGAGATCGACAAAGGAAATTATCCCCAAACAGCCAGATTACATTACTATACATTGGCCATAAACTGGCAATCACTCACCAGAGATTCTGTTCCGCTATCATTTTTTCCCTTCTCTCCTCTCTGTAACAATAAATTCATGAAGTGAAGTACATTTCCCCTTAGAGATCGGCAGTCAACATCACAGTTCATAAACACCCAACACTGAAGCTCCCCTCCCCTGGGGTCAAGGGGATTGAAGATAAATCCTTTTTTTTTTTTTCTCAAAAGTGTGTATAAAAGATGCAAGCATGTACAACTCACTGACATGCTCCTAAGTGCTGCCGAGGCTGCAGACACACACAAGGATTACCAGCTGATTTACTTTAGACAATCAGAAATCCTGAACAGATCCCGTTTTAAATCTATGAAGGTTTTACTGATTTAATCTACAATCTCTTCCAACAGCCAATAAGTCCATTTAGGCTAGTTAAATTTGGTTAAAATGTTTGGTCATTGTCAAATTAAGCATATTAAATTAAAATAGTAGCCTCCCATATGAATAAAAATAATATTCTGATGTGTTGAGGTACATTTTGTTCCTGTTTATTAATGCATGTCGGACATTTTTGCAAGGTCTTAACATCGCAAGGGTTATTGTAGTAATCCTGTTAAATGTGTCATGCCCCGTCCTTACTCAACAGTGAGCGCAGATTTATGACATAAGCGACCCGCGACTCACAGGTTATTTTAAAGACCCAGGTTAAAGATCCGAATGAGTCCCAATTCATACACCTCTACACACCATCACACCTCCTCCTCCATGCTTCACAGTGGGAACCATGCATGTAGAGACCATCCGTTCACCTTGCATCGCACAAAGACACGTTGGGTGGAACCAAAGATTTCAAATTTGGACTCATCAGACCGAAGCACAGATTTCCACTGGTCTAATGTCCATTTCTTGTGTTTCTTGGCCCAAACAAATCTCTTTTGCTTGTTGCTTTTCCTTAGTAGTGTTTTTTTAGCAGCTATTTGACCATAAAGGCCCGATCTCTGAACAGTTGATGTAGAGATGTGTCTGCTACTAGAATTCTGTGTGGCATTCATCTGGGCTCTAATCTGATGTGCTGATGGTACCAACCCCATTAATTTAATTTACTATACTATTATGATCCAAATTGGGAAATTCTTTTTTCCACTCACATTATACACAGGCGTGCACACACATGAAGTGTAAAGGAGATGAGATGAACTAGCATTCTCCAAATGCCAGTCCTCATCGTACTTTTTTCTTCGGTCCAAGTGGAACTTGAATCGGTGACCTTCAAGTCCTCAAGCCAAGTCCCTACGGACTGACCTATTGCCACCCCAATTAAGAAGACAAGAAATATCACAAATGAACCCTGACAAGGCACACCTGTGAAGTGAAAACCATTTCAGGTGACTATATCATGAAGCTCATTGAGAGAAGGCCAAAGGTTTGCAGCGCTGTCAACTAAGCAAAGGATGGCTACTTTGAGGAATTTAAAATATGAATTTAGAATTTTTTCACACGTTTTTGTTTACTACATAATATATATATATATATGTATGTGTGTGTGTGTGTGTGTGTGTGTGTGTGTGTGTGTGTGTGTGTTTATTATTGCCCCCCACCCCTGTGATTCTCATCTGCGAGTTTTACCCCTGACGCACTGTCACACACAAAAAAGTCTGAGCTTGTCATCCAGTAGCTAGCTCTGTAATGAGAACTGACCCTGACACAGACACACTGTCAAAGCCACATATTGTTCACCACAGCCTGCTTGCTGTCTGTCCGTCTTTCCCCTCTCTCCTCACCTCTGAGCACTCCTTTCTTCTACCACCTCCTGCTCCCTCATAAATTTAGCAGTGCGGATTATGCAGCCGTCAGATTTCTCCAGGACAACGACATCTCCCCACCCTTCTTCTCAAACCTCATTTCACCTCCTCTCATCTTCCCACCATCATTCTTCCAATAAGCCTCAAGGTCCAACGGGAGGGGGCTACGGGAGGTCAACGCTGACTTTATTAAAACATGGGTGTCTATTAATCTGCAGTCCAAATCACACTGAGAGATAGCAGGGGGAGGCGGAGGGGGAGACAAAGGTATAATAGAGGAGAAATTGGCGAGGAGAGGAGGAGGTGGTATGAAAACAGAATGAGATGGAGTGAATAGAAATAAGAATAAAGCATAAAAGAAAAGTTAAGAGGGAAGAACAGCAAAGAGAGAAGGATAGTGCAGAGAAATGATAAATTAAAGCCATAATTTCACACAGGATACTATTGTATGCAAATGCAATTAATAGCTCTGATTTAACCAGGTATAAAATACATATAGTTTCTTGTATTTGCATTCCTTTGTGTGCACGATTTCATGATTAATTCAAACAGATTGATTGCCACTGCATTGTCCACAATTTAATAAAAACTACAAGAATCACTCAATTTAACTTCCCCAGCGACCACACTAGTTTCTTCTCTTCTTTCACTAATTGAATTTAATTGATTACACAGATTTGTTTCACTTAATAGGCTTGATAATTCTGCAGAATAGAATTTCAAGTTTTATCTTAGTTTGAGCGACTCATGAGATCTTACCATGATGAGATACGTATTGTTAGAACTGTTGAAAAGGGCTTTCTGCTCATTAGTATGCTAATTGGACAGTTGTATATCTTTCTATAAATGCACGGAATCTCTGTCTGTCTGTGTGTGTGTGTGTGTGTGTGTGTGTGCGTGTCTGTTGGTCAAATATCTCTGCGGATAAGGATCACACTGACCCGAGACTTTCAACATGGCTGCTGCGTGGTTCAGTGGTGTGCATCTAAGCATTTGTTTGGACTGCAATGATACCGTGAATAAAGTCTTTCATAAATGCTTTACACATTCCGCCGAGCATTGTCCACCAGAGCCACCACAGTCACGTGCGCACCAGAGCCAATCACTGCACACCATGGCCACGTGTGCACCAGAGCCAATCACTGCAGAGCTCAAGCCCACGACGTACCTGAAGAAACAAGCGTATTTATACCTGCAGCGGCGCAAGCTGGATCGGGATTTTGCCGGCGGTTCGGTCTGTTCTGTTCTGTGCATCTAAACTGACTGTTGTGGATTAATGAGATTAAACGAGTCCGGACCGAGTCTGTTCGGGTCTGAGGAGATCCGGAGACGCACGGACAACAAAGTGGAATCGGAATCTGTGGATGTTTATGTGTAGCTAGCCGCTAGCTAGCAGCTAGCCGCTAGCCGCTAGCTACACGGCCCACCTCCCGAGGCGACAGACCGGCCGCATCGACACGTCCAAAACCGGACCTAGGGTAAATAATGTCCGCCACGCTTTTTCGCGAACATTGCCGTCACGTTTGCTTTGTGTCTGGTGCTGGAAGAAACGGTAAAAACGGGCTTTTGTCATGAAAGTGTCCAAGCAGCAAGTTTGGTTGTTGAGGAACAGGAAGTTGTGGGAGGGACCTAGGCGGATGATTGACAGGCAACGACAGTCGGACAGCGATATTGAGAGTTGAGAGATTTGATACATTTAGCGTGTTTGGAGTGTGTAGTTAGTGTGTTATGTAGTGTTTGGTGTAGTGTGTTTAGTGTGTAGTGGAGTCGGTTTTTCGTTTAATGAGTCAGAACAATGAGAAGATGCTGAATGTGGAGCAGGCAGTGCAGCTCTCAAGGAGCACAGGCAGACCTGAGCATTGCCTGCATTTAAATGTAAATAGTTACATATAACTTTGTAAATTTTTTAAATGTATGCACAAATTTAGCAAACAACAATTTATATTTGCATTATTAGTTAAAAAAAAATGGTTTGTTGTAAATATGTTTATTTGTGGTTTTCACAGTAAAAAAATCAAACTTTTTCTACTCGGATTTTATGGTTTTTTTGTGATTTTAGGTCCATTGTGTTAATACAGTTTGTCAAAATAAAAAAAAATAACTGTACAGTCACACATGTGAGGTTGTGCTAAAAATAATGACACCAAGTAAATAGTTTTTAAGGTGAAATGTAATGGCAAAATCAAAAATAGTCAAAAACAGCCAATTATACGCTGGAATATCGGATTTCACAACAAACCAAAATATCCCTGACGTCCCACCTTCAAACACAGCCTCATTTGGCCATCCATGAAAAAGCTCCTTAACCTCCCACTTTTTTATAGGAATACACTTTTGTTACGGGCACTGCACTAGTACAGTAAATATGCCATGTTTTAATTCTGAGAAAGTTTGATTTAATCAACTTTTGAAAAATCAACAGAAATTATAAAGTTTGATTGACAGTAGCGTTACTAGAATTTACAAAAAATGGAAAGTGGTTACACTGATGGTTGTTAGTGCTGCTGAAATGTTCATGGACTTACATGTGAGCCACTGTAGAAGATGTAGCCATTTTTTGTTTCTGTTTCTTTAAATGAAATTTGGTGTTTATATACAGTTTACACACATTTTTTTTTTATGTCCCAGTGGCCATAGACAGTGAAGTTCTGGCTCTCTCCCCATTCATTAGATAGGTCTTGTTATTTAAATTAGCTGCCTGGAGCAATGCCAAGATGGCTTTTCACTTTTTCTGTCGCATGTGACCAAACTCTGTCTATAGGCTAATATAAAGCTAATGACAAGTTATGTTGTCTGACAAGTTATGTTGGCATCCAGGTAGAGTTCCATTATGAGCCTCTTTTCTGGTTTGTTTTCCTGTTTTCTTGTATATCCCCTTCTTTCTTGTTGTTAACTTCTGCTTTTTTCTGACCTGTGTTCCCAGTGTTGACTTTCTTCTGTGCTCCTTGCCAGTCTGTTTCCAGCGTTTTTCCACCTGCACCTCATCCTCTCTCAATTAGTTTAATTTGTATTATGCCTATGTTGATCTGTTGCTCTTTGTTGGTTTGTCTGTTCCCTTTCCCAAATCCATCAGTCTATCAGTGTTCTCTGTCTGCATTCATGCAGTTGAGTCCACTTTATATGTAAACCTGACACTCCATGGCGACATAGTTATTGTGTGCATCACACCTTTAAATAGTTTGCCCTCAGCTACTAGTTGAGATTTTCAAAATAATAATGATGATTATGTATATCTATCTCTCTCTCTCTCTCTCTCTCTCTCTCTCTCTCTCTATATATATATATATATATATATATATATATATATATATATATATATATATATATACATATATATATGCAAATTGCATTTGCATACAATATTTGCAGATAACATATATATGTGTATATATATATATATATATATATATATATATATATACATATATATATTTTCTGCAAATATTGTATGCAAATGCAATTAATAGCTCTGATTTAACCAGGTATATATTGTATGCATTTGATTTTTTTTTTTTGTCTCCTATAAAACAATGCTCCAACAAAAATTATCCTACAAAACCTCCCTCCATTAGAGTGGAATTTCATGGGGGAAAACTCCCTCCCTGTCTTTGTCCTGCTTAAATCAGTGACAGGCGCTGGGTGTCAGGTCGTCAGCTGCCATTTTGAGTGAGGGCAGGAAGGCCAATCTGCCGTAATGACTGTTGATGATGAGTCTATTTAATTATCATTAGCCCAATCACACAGCCCCTGTCCCTTTATGGATCCCACTGGGGTAATAAGCCAGGTTTAGTTGGTAAGTCCTGGAAAGAGAGTTACAGAGGAGAGGAGATGAGAGGAAATATAAGGAAATTAGAGAGGAGATACTGGAATAGTAAAGTAGACAAGATGAAAAGGGGGTGAAAGAAAAGAAGAGGAGGACAGAGGAGAAGAGAGGCTGAAGAGACAAAAGAGGATGAAGACATAAAAGAGGGGAACGGCAGAGAGGATAAAAGAGGAAAAAGGGGAGGAAAGGACACAAGAGGGAGAAGAAGAGAGGAGGCAGCAAGGCAGGAAAACCGATGAGGAAAGGTGAGTACATGAAACTAGAGTAGGGAAAAGATGAGGAGGAGAGGGGTAAAAGAGAGTAGACAAGAGTGGAGAGGAAATTAAGTTAAGAACATGAGGAGAGAAGAAGAAAAGATTGTAAGGAGGCGAGTTTTAGAAGGAAAAATATGAGAATAGACAGCTTTGAATAAAAGAAGCATACTGGAAAATGAGAGAAGTAAGGAAATGTTGAGGGAGAGGAAAGAAGAAGAGAAAATAAGATGACAAAGAGGAGGAGAGGGTGTTGGAGGAGGGAGCGGACGCGAAATGAGTCTGATTGCAACAGTTAGACTGATTAAACAAGTGGCACTCTGCAACTGTTCACCCTCGCCCCTCGCCTAATTTACTCGGCTCTGCTCTGCTTTATGACATGCCTGCGAGGATAAACAAAAGAGACTCCTACCAACCAGAACCACACACACACACAGACACACACAGACACACACAGACACACACAGAGACAGACAGACCGACACAGACACACAAACACACACACACACATACATATGCATACTTTATTCTACATACACACACAAGCTCCAAAATTCCCCTCATATGTGAAGTACACCCACTTAACCTCTGAGTCGTCTGTGTATAACCTGATGTGGCCTGCAGCTAATGATTGTTAATTATATATATTTTTTTTACCTGGGATGGGGCTGTCTAGTGCCAGTTCTAAGTCAAAGGCGGAGGAAGAACGTAGTCGTAGCTCTAGTAGAGAGGGCAGCTGTCCATGCTAATATAATGTACTCTGACGGAAGTATCTCAGGCCAGAGAATATACAGGACTGTGTTTTAGGAAAGGTTCTCGCTTTGAGCAAACTGCAGTGTCTTTATTGGATTGGACATAAATTGGCAGAGCCTGCGTTTTGAAAGTACGTCCAACAGTCAATCACACTTGCTCTTTTGAACTGTAAGCCCGCTCTAAGGCTTCACATCGCCTTTGAAATAAATCCAAGAAAATGGCATTGCTCTTTGTGACTTAAGGTAACTCGAACAGTGTCAACAAAGCAAACCCTCCAAGACACACAATGCAAATCCATGTGAGCAGGTGCAGGTAGGAGACAAAAGGAGGAGCTCACCATGAGGCCAAGAGCTGACAGCCCATTGCAAACATTTCCTGCTACAAGCTGCTGCAGTCTTTCAATATTATAGTGCATGTAATACTTTACCTACACAGTGTACAGTGAGTTCAGGCCTTACTAGGATAGGATGTACTTACATTTAGAGCTGGATTTGTGCCGAAAATAATAATGAAGGAATAATTCCAGCATTATGGATCATAAACTCTGCTCAAACCGAGAAGACAAATCCATTTAGGTCATACACCTTATGTACACAATCACTTTTTAGAAAAGTCTAAAACAAAGCCTTTGCAAAACAAAGCGCACATACGCGGAGATGGATGACACTTGAAAGGAATACCCAACATATGGGCCTCCGTTTTACACCCAATAAAAGGCAAACAGTTTCACTTCAGGATTTGTGTGTGTGTGACCCTTTGGATGTGTAGAAAAACTTAGAACATTCACTTACATTAGATCCTGAGTCACCTGTTGGCATGATGTGAGATTTAAATGATGAATTAAATTAATAAAATAAAGGATCAATAGAGCTGATTGAGCATACATGGGTTTCTCTTAACGGAGAGATGCACTCCTCACCTCAAAATAACCCAATGACTAATCAAGAGTCTGAATGCAGCCCCTGTGCACTTTTTCACCCTACATGACCCCGGATTATCCACCGTTAACAAGCAAAAGGGAGTTGGACAAGCCCTAAATGCATTTGCACCATATGCTTTAGGCTAGTGGTCCCCAACCACCGGGCTGCGGACCATTACTGGTCCGTGGGTCGTTTGCTACCGGGCTGCAGAAAAAGAATAAATGCGTTATAAGTGATTTGACGATCACACCCGGAAAGTTGTTTTATTTTGAAAAACGGTTTCTCTTTTAACAACATCCGTCTGTTCCTCTTGGCGCGCTTGACACGTACCTGTTTCAGTCACGGTATACCCTAAAAAATAAGTGGAAAACAAACGTCTTCGGAGAGCTACTTTGCAAAGAAAAAAGGAAAAGGCCCAATGTTGAGATGGAAGAAGAGGGAGATGGACAACTGTATTGAAGTTGCCTGATAAAGTGGCTAAACTGCAGCTGCGGGGACGGTGAGTGGACAACTGCGGGAGACTGCAAATGACGGTGGCCTTAAAGTAGTGCTTCTCAAATGGCGGGGCGGTGAGGTGTCGGGGGGGGGCGTGAGAGGCAATGCAGGACGCGAAGGTCTATTTCTATGGAAGCGAATCTGTTCCATAATTCAAATTAAAATGGATTAATAGAAATGCTTTTTCATTTTCAAAATATAGCTGCATTTTTTGACTCATAAATAAAATGAGTAATAAATCATCCAAATTGCATTTTCATTTTCTTTCTATTTTCTCATTTTGTAACTTAATTAAATGATAAAGAAAAATACATTCAAAATTTAATTTTCAAAAGATGCCCCAGCAAATAGTTACCAAAATTCAATTTGAAATGTCAAATTTGAAAATTAAAATGCATTTGCAGAAATGCTTTTTCATTTCAAGGTCATCGCTGCATTATGTGACTCATAAATAAAATGAGTAATAAATCATCCAAATTGCATTTTCATTTTCTTCTTCAAGACTGCTCATTTTATCACACAACTAAAAAGAGAGCTGCTTTTTTTGTTTTCAAGCCCGCCCCCCCCCCCAAAAAAAGTTCCAAAATTCAATTTGAATTCGCAATCCCAAGCGGCGCAGGAGAGTGACGTCAGCAGCCTCTGTTCTCCTGCAGCCCCCCAGTCTGACCCTCCAGAACAGCTACGCAGGACTTCTATATATCACGACACAGCAATTCAGCTGAATTTTGCACCGAGCAGACAGGAGGTCAAGCACCGAAAGAACAACTTTTCAAAATAAAACACTCCGTGTTTACACCTCTAAAAAGAGACAAACAAAAGTTATTCTGCTAATCCCTCGGTCCGGAACTATGCAACAGGTAATATGACGATGCCCACATAGACCTTGGGTTTACCCTGAACATGGTCTGAAATGAGGAAAGACTCGTTTGTGTTTTATGCCTAAAAACTCTGGCAGCGGACAGCATGAAACCATTTTGATAATCAGGTGATACTCATACAATGGTTTATACAGATAAATAAATAAATATTATCAGGTTCTCAATAGTATTTCAATTCGGGGGGGAGCGAAAAAAATTCTGTCCTCTAGGGGGGGCATGACAAAAAATAATTGAGAACCACTGCCTTAAAGTATGTTACCTTAGTAAGTTACTTCGGGTGTTAAATACACTTTGTTGTATAATTTTATTTCTGCGTAATCACACAAAATGAGATATGGAATTAAAGTTTATTTGATTTAATAGGAGTGTTACAGTCTCCTTGATGCTCTGCCTGGGCCAAGTGCATCTATTTAGTTTAGAATATTTCAATTTATTTTCTTTCTTTTTTTTTCCAATTGGAATTCTCTCCCTATAAACAGTATAACACCATTTAGTGTTTTGATGATGGTGTTTGAAATATCAAAATCTCCCATAGGTGTTTGTTGAGATGTAAAAGGGCAATTTATCAGGTTAAATGCAGAACAACTCTTGACTCTACGAAAGTCCAGAATTCTGGTGCCACAAAAGGCTTTATACAACTTTTTTTTCATATATGCTTTAGCAATCCCAAAGACTTGACACACTGTGTCAAATTTGTGGAATCACATTTCAAATGTCTTTCCTATTCTAGGCAGACAGATACGAGGGTGTGGAAACAACACTATCACAGGTTCAGCGGAACAAATGCTCCTCTCACACAGTTAATGCATGCAGGTGGATGCACTGCCGCAGGTTCCCCTCTTGTAAACGAAACCAGGGTTTTGTGCCCACTCTTTGCCATTGATTCCTAGTAATCCACTAACAATTGTTTACTGTAGCAGAGCGCTGGCGACTTTACACTGTGGCAGCCCAAGCCTGGATGTGCTGCTCTGCACACAGGACCATCATTTTTCCCCTAATAGAAGAAGTCAGTCAGAACAGCAGTTTTGTTGTTTACTGAATAGTGAAAACTGGACCAAGACAAATATTGTTCACAGTCTAATATAATTTATATTATGAGGTTGCAGGTTTGTGGCTGTTAAAATAGGCTTTGAGATTATGTGGTTGCATCTGTGTGCGTCCAGTGTCACAGTATAACAACTTGTTCTCATTTCTCGGGGATAACAGATACTATGTTAACCATAATTGCAAAGCCCAGTATCACTTCTAGCCACACATCGACAGTTTGAAAAACAAAAACAAAAAATTATAATAGAAACCTCAAGAGTGTCAATTCAAAGAGAGATCCCTCCCCCCTCTGAGGGCAGAGTGGGAAAAACTAAATTACTGGAAAATTAACATATTTAATTTAAATTAATATCAGATTATATAATGGGAATTGCTTTGATTAATAGATATAGTGTGGCAAGTCTGAGGAGATAAGTGTCTTTTTTTAAAGATTTTTTCAGGCATAGACACCTTTATTTGACAGTGGATAGACAGGAAGTGGGAGAGAGAGGGGGATGTGACATGCAGCAAAGGTCCTCTGGCCAGGATTCGGTCCGCTGCATATGTGGTATGCGCTCTTAACTGCTCGACTACCTGCACGCCGAGATAACTGTCTTTAAGTAGGTCAGTCAAAGAGTGAAATAACAGTTCACTACCAGCTTCACCAGAGGAATTTCCAGGCAGCTGCAAACTGTCTCTTGGAAGCCGTGTTCCCAAAGAGAACTTGCAGCTTGTGTTATGTTGACAGGAAGTACCCTTCACTCAAGAAAGATATTTAGCTTTAAGTCCTTGTCAAGCACAATAGTCACAGGGAGTGAATGGTGGGAATATAAAGCCACAGGACTTTGACACCAGAGATTAGGGCTTCGGATCCTCCCCTGTCTGTGGTATAGGCTCCAGATCATTTGACTAATGTCAGGGCAGTGAACACATCCAGTCTCATATACTGCAATTCACCATTGACCTTCTCAGTAGCCCGATTCACACTGCAGTTTGGATGCGGGGATGCTGCACCAATTCTCTGTCTCCACCTCTGTGTGAATCTCTCGGAAGCTGGCAAGGGATGAAATGTTGCTCCGGCACTGATACGCCCCTGGAGGTAGTATCAGAGGCGCATTATTGGCGAACTGAACCAGTGTGAACGGATAAGCCAGCTGCAGGTATTGAGGGTGTGTCGATCTGACAGTCTGATTACTACACAGGTCCCTCACTCAACTTAATAAAGAGAAATGTCCCACAAAGCAGACCAAACAAAAGTAACGTAATAACTGTAACTGTCTTTGGCAACAGTACGTGGAGAAGTGTCCATCCTCCCGCCTGTCATACTAACTCTTCTTCACATTTCTGCCTGAAAAAAACTTGAACTCACCAAATGTTTGTGATGAAAAAAAATCTCTGCGACGGACAGCCCTCCCAATGGAGACTTCAGAGAACATTCCCCCAGAAAACAGCCTCCATCCCCGCGAGTGACAGAGTCACCAGCATCCAGTTTACTGATGGCAATTATGTAATTATGTAATTTAGCGCGAAAAATTTAACTGTGTCACTTTCCAGGATGTTTAGTGGGTCAGGATCTCAATCACTACACATTATAACAGCATCCATATGATTAAAACTAAAACTAACTAAACTAGATTGACGGGGAAACACCTTGAAACACACTGACGTCATCATCATGACGTGTACTGTTACGCCTCTTTAGGAGGCACAGCATTGGCATTCTGTGTGAATTACACAGCAGTTTGTCTTTAAGGTGGAAATAGTTCACTCTGTGTGAACGACCAACGGCGGGGAATTGGTGAAAAGCCGATGTGGCGTTATTGCAGCTTCTCTGTGTGAATGGGGCTAGTAAGACCAAGACTACAATTTTTCCCTCATCATGGTGTTTGGCTGGCAGTGTTTACAGTGGTCACAGTTTGACTTGTTAGCACGCTTATATTAGTAATTAGCGCTAAACAAGAAGACCCAGAAAGAAATGCTCGGACTGACTGGGACTGTCATTAGTTTTGCACTCATTTGAAATTGAAATTTAGACTACTCAACCAAGGCGATAATCTTTGTCTAACCATAATTGGGGCGGCTGTAACCCAGGAGGAAGAGCAGGTTGTCTAGTAATCAGGGCCCGTATTCACAAAGAATCTTAAGGCTAAAAGTAGCTCCTAACAGGCGAATTTAGGAGCAACTCCTAAAAATAATGGGTGTGTCAGTTGTAACTTTAGGACTCCTAATTTTACATTATTACAATTATTCACAAAACATTTTATTCCTAAAAGTTGCACCTAAGTCTGGGAGACCTTAGAAGTAGTCCAGAGGACTCCTAACTCGCTAAGACCTAGTCACAGCCAAATGTTTTGGAGAAGCTAAATGACAGGGAATCATTAAAACGATATTGGATGGACCGCGAAGGGATTGAAGTTGTAGTTAACGTCCCCAACCAACCGAAACGATCCACTAACGTCGGAGTTCACTAACAAGACCACGCCAAGTTGAACGGTTGAAATAGTTTATTATGTATTGAGACGATTTGGAGAGGACGGAACGAAAAGGGGGGGGGTCGAGGGGGTTGGATGGGGAAGAAGGGTCGGGGGGTTGGATGAGGAGGAGGGGGCCGGGGTCGGTGGATGGAAGGGGGTGGCCGAGCCATCGTGTGGCCGAGGGGGGGAGGAGTCGATCGAGACTCAGGGTGGGGGTAAGTCTCGATGAGCGCGCGTCCTTACGGGCGTGGCTTCATCTTCCTCCCCGCTCGTGTGCTGGATGGCCCGGGTCCCTACTCTGGTGTCTCCTTGCCGTGGAATGGTGGTGACGAAGGCTGGGCTGCCAGTGGTCCTGAGAGAAGGGTTGGTGGAGAGAGAGAGGGTCTGGGGGGGGGGGTTATCAGAACGTGCGACGAACGGGAGAGAGATGGTTTGGCTTACCTTATGTAGGCTGGAATGGTGATGAGATCGAGCGTGGAGGTGGTTGGGTTGATTGGGCGCAGGTGATTAGATTGATGAGGCGCAGGTGGTTAGGTTGACGAGGTGGCTGGACCTGGGTGGCAGGTCGGCAAGTGGATTGGCGTGGTCCTGTTCCTGAACTTTAGTTATAATAACTCCATTTCACTAACAAGACCACGCCAAGTTGAACGGTTGAAATAGTTTATTATGTATTGAGACGATTTGGAGAGGAGGTTGGATGGGGAAGAAGGGTCGGGGGGTTGGATGAGGAGGAGGGGGCCGGGGTCGGTGGATGAAAGGGGGTGGCCGAGCCATCGTGTGGCCGAGGGGGGGGGGGAGACGATCGAGACTCAGGGTGGGGGTACGTCTCGATGAGCGCGCGTCCTTACGGGCGTGGCTTCATCTTCCCCCAAAAGGTGCTGCCGAGATGCTGACGTGGGCTTGACGGATGTCGCTGAGGTGACTGTGGATGTAGTTGTCGTAGGCTTGGGAGGACCAACGACCAAGGACTTTGATGGTGTGTTCGGTGATTCCTTGTCTTGAGGCGGTGGTGGTGGCTCCTATGCGGAAAGAGTGGCCAGAGTAGAGTTCGGGGGAGATGGCGTGCTGGGATGAGGCGACGAGGCGGAGGAGGTGCGGGTTTACGGGTAGACGGTTGCTGAAAATGGTGGGACTGGTATCGGGTGGGGGTCCGAGCCTGGCGCCAAGGACTTGAACTTCTGAAAAGAGAACCAGGATAAGGAATCAGCAATGCAGTTCAAATGGCCGGGAATGTGAGCTGCGCGGATGATGAAGTTATGATGGGCCGAGATTAGGGTGAGGCGTCGGATGAATTGCATGATGTCTAGTGATTCTGAGCGACCTTTGTTGATGATTTCGACGGCTGTGAGGTTGTCTGAGTGGATGAGGATGACTTTTCTTGACCATTCGTGGACCAAAGGAGTGCTGCGATTACGACCGGGTAGAGTTCGAAGAGGGCGGAGGAAGGGGATAGAGAAGAGAGCTCTGGGGGCCAAGCGGAGGCGAACCATCTGCCGCCGTAATAGCCTCCGAAGCCGACCGATGGTGCTGCGTCGGTGTAAAGCTGGATGTCTTGCGGTTGGGTGACGTGGTCGTCATAGAAGAAAGAGATGCCGTTCCAGGATGAAAGAAAATCTCTCCACATTCTCAACTCCATTTTACATGGGTTATCCAGAGTGATGTGGTCGTGGAGGGATGGAATGGCTGCGGACAGGGATAGCAGGTGGGAGATGAAGGAGCGGCCCTGGGGGATGATGCGGATGGCAAAATTGAGGTGTCCGAGCAGGGAAAGGAGCTGACGCTTGGTGCAGCGGTGGGCGAGGAGAAAATTGGAAATGAACAAGGATGTGCGAAGCAGCTTGTCGGTTGGCAGGGAGGCTTGGAAGGTGATTGTGTTGAGTGTGATGCCGAGAAATTCCAGGGATGTGCTGGGTCCTGAGGTCTTTTCGGTGGAAAGGGGGACGCCGAGTAGGTGGAAGGTTGACTTGAGGGTGGAGAGTCCCTGTGCTGGGGGGGAGGATGGCGGGGTGACTGTCAAGAAATTGTCAAGGAGGTGGACGACGTAGGGCAGGTGGTGGTTGTTAAGCAATATCCAGCAAAGGGCTTCGGAGAGTGAGTCGAAAATTTTGGGGCTGCTCCTGCATCCGAAGGTTAGGCGGACCGAAAAGTAAAACTGGCCTTTCCAGGACACGCCGAAGAATTTCCAGAACTCTGGACGGATTGGCAGGACTTTGAAGGCGCTGGTTATGTCCGCCTTTGCCAGCCAGGCACCTTGGCCGGCGAGACGGATGAGGTTTATGGCGTGGGTGATGGTGGTGTAATTCATGGAGAAATCTGGGCTGGGGATGAGGCTGTTGATGCTTGGGGTGGTGGTGCCGTGGGGTGAAGAGAGGTCGATGATAAGCTTCTTCTTGCCGGAGTATTTTCTTGTGGAGATGCCGATGGGGCTGATGCGATAGATGGGGAAAGGGGGGCTGGAAAATGGTCCGATCATGAAGCCGTCCTTGAGCTCTTTCTGGAGAAGTGTAACCACTACGTCGGGGTTCAGTGAGTGCGGATTGTAGGTTGTGGCAGCTGAATGAAGAGTCGGGGGTGGTGATGAATCCTGGATGGAAGCCGAAAGTGAAGCCGTGGATGAGGTAGTGGACGAAGGAGCGGTCGGGGTGGTGAGTCAAGGCGGTTTTCAGGGCGGAGATGTTGATCGGTGTACTTAGATGGTGGCTTAGTCAAGGTGCGTGTTTGGTGGGGTTGTGGGGGCAGGTTGATCTGGTGTGGGCGCCGCCGCAGAAGGAACAGGTGTGGAGGAACCGGCAGCTTGAGAGGTTGCAGCCTAAATCATTGAAATTGTTGCAGACCATCCTGCCGCCCTGAAAGAGAACTGGCCTTCCTTTTTTGTCGACGCCGCGTGGGAAGGAGCCATGGGTTGATGATGATGGGTTGGCGGGTGGTGTGATGGAGGGCTTGGGGGTGATGAGAGGGGGCGGTGCGGTGTGTGAGGGTCAGCTTAGCAAGGGGGGGGGGGCGTGTGGTAGGGGCGAGGGGACGTGGGAGTGGGGTGGAAACGACGCATGCTGAGGCTGGGTGCGCTGGAGCCCCGCAGAGGTGGCAAGGAAGGGATGGGCTTGCGGTAGAGCTCGGAGTCTAGGGCTCCCCAGTATGTGCCTTGGTTGAACTGGTGGAGGCGGCCGGCGGCTTGGGAGGCGAAAAGGACGTGGTAGGTGTAGAAACCGGTGCCGCCGAACAGCAGGGCCAGGTCCAGGATGGTGGATAGGTAGTCGTTCATCTCGGCCCTGCGGTCGGGGAAGGCTGAACAAAGAGTGTCGCGGTAAAGGGAGAAGGCGAAAGAAAACTCGACTGGGGTGAGTTCGCGGGAACGTGGTGGGGGGTGCTTGAACTGAGCTGTGGGAAGCTCCCTGGGTGTGGTTGAGGGGCATTTGGAAGGCTGAAACAGGTGTGCGAGGTCGATGTAGGTACCTGATATGATTTGCTGCCTGAGGGAGGTTGAGATGGGTGAGGGCCGTGAGGATGGAGGGGGACGGGTTGGAGGGATGCTGGACGCCAAGGTGAAGTTGCCGGATGTCGATGGGGTGATGGTGTGCGGAGTGGCCATGCTGGTGATGGGGGGCGCTGTGGGAACAGAAAAAACATGGGGGTGTTGGGGAAGGGAGGGGGGGGGGGGGCGGGTAAAGGGATAGAAAAGGAGGATGTTCGGATGGGCCTGCGCCTTGACGAGCGGTCGCGGCGTTTGTAGTGGAGGCTGCTGTAGCGGGATTGGTGGGGTTGAAGAAAGAAGGAAGAGAAGAAGAAGGGATGTTGGGATGAAGGTGTGCTTGTGCGAGGGACGATTGTGCGATCTGAGGGTGCATGGAGGACAAGAAAGCAGAAAAGAGTTGGGTTAGTTGAGCTGTGGAGGGCACAGGTGCAGTGGTTGATACGACCTGGCCCTCTGCTGGGGCTGGATGAGATGGCTGGTCTGCTGCGGCGGGCTGCGTGGTGACGTCACGGATGCGCCGCGAGTGGGCGACGGCGGGCTGCGTGGTGACGTCACGTGTGCGCCGTTCGTGTGCGACGGCAGGAGCGGAAGAGGCGGTGGTCAGCAGCAGGAACAGCCGGGCTTTGTTGTCGGTGCGGTGGAATGGGATTCGTCTCTCCCTGAGGGCATGCTGGAGGCGAGCGACTGTCCAGTCACTGATGGAAGTGGCGGAGTTGGTGGGTGGGGCCGGACGCCTCGGGCTGGCGGCTCTGTGGCCGCGGGTCGATCGCCGTTAGGATGGACGGTCGGGGGTGCGCTGCCTGGGAGACCGGCGCTGCCTGGGAGACCGGCTGTTACCTGGGCGGCGACGCGGGTGGCTGCGGCCCCTGTGGTGGTGTGGTGGCGTTAGCGGCGTCCGGCTGGAGTCGCTTGACGCGGAGTAGCGGACGATTTGCTGCCGGGGGAGATGTGTAGCGGAGCGCGGCCGTGCCGGCTGCCCGGCTGGACTTACCTGAGTGGAGACGGCCGCGGACTGGGGAGTCTCGGGGATGGCGGATCCGTTGGTAAAGAGCTCGTCGTCCGACGGGCTAAGGAAAAGCTCTTGCTCCATCGTGGTAAGAATACCTTTAAGTTTAGTTGTTTTCGTTTCTCTTTCGAAGTTTTTTGGTTGTTTGTCTGTTTTGAACGATGTCAGAACGTGCGACGAACGGGAGAGAGATGGTTTGGCTTACCTTATGTAGGCTGGAATGGTGATGAGATCGAGCGTGGAGGTGGTTGGGTTGATTGGGCGCAGGTGATTAGATTGATGAGGCGCAGGTGGTTAGGTTGACGAGGTGGCTGGACCTGGGTGGCAGGTCGGCAAGTGGATTGGCGTGGTCCTGTTCCTGAACTTTAGTTATAATAACTCCATTTAAAATGTTTGGCAACACACCAGTGTTTGGCTACAGGGAAAATGCAGCTCTGCAACACGGATAATTTAGGGATATCACAGCCATCAGTAAACCGCTCTATCTACCAAACCATCAACACACTCTGTAGACCCCATACAATCAGTCAGTTTATCCGGTTTTCTTTTAGACAGTCGCCAACAACAAAGAATGAAAGCCAAATTCATGGAAATTGTAGGTATACCCGGTGTGATCGGTGCCATTGATGGGACACATATTAAAATAATTGCACCTTCTCAGGATGATGACGTCTTTGTCAATCGGAAAAAGTTGCATTCCATCAATACACAAATTGTCTTTGTCGCACGGTACAATATACTGGACATTGTTGCGAAATGGCCCAGATCAACACACGATTCCCAAATTTTAATGGAGAGTGGTTTGACGTAGCTTTTCGAGCAAATGACACTTTTATTGACAATTCACGTTTTTCATCGCAATCTTCCATTTTTTATTTGGCCAAAGCGTTTTTGTTTGGGGGGGGGGCACTTTATTCTCCTCATAAATACATTTCTTTATCCAATTTCTTTTCATAGGCTTTGTCATGGGCTTGTAGGCAACTTCCTTATTTTCACTTAATGCATTGCATAGCCTAAATGACTTTTCAATGGGCTGCCCTGTCACTCAACAACCAGTCACGGTTGTCACCACTTCTAAGTGCGTCCTTATAAATTGACGTCATCCATAGCAAAATAAAGTTACTTCTAGTTTAGGAGTTAACTGTTTTCATAAGTAGGTCTCAGCGGCTTTCTGAATTACTTTTAAGAAACAACTCCTACATAAAAACATTTAGTCCGATTTAGGAGTACTCCTAACGTTAACATAAAAGTCTTTGTGAATACGGGCCCAGAAGGTCAGTGGTTCGAATCCCCAGCTTCCCCAGCTGCATGTCTAAGTATCCTTGAGCAAGATACTCATCCCCAAATTGCTCCTGATGAGCAGTTGGTGCCTTGTATGGCAGCCTCTGCCATCAGTGTATGAAAGTGTGTGTGAATTGGTGAATGTGACAAGTGTTGTAAAGTGCGTTGAGCGGTTAGTAGACTACAAAAGGGCTAAATAAAAGAAATGCAAGTTAATTTACCATTTCATCAAGTCCTTTCGGCTGCCTGAACAAAAACACAAAAAATGTAATACATTAGCTTAATGTCCTCTAACTGGAGAATACGTGCCATCAAGTGTTTGTCTCCATCTCCTAATATTCATCTAACAGTAGTTATGTTACATATTGATGAATTGCTTACTGTTTGCAGGTGTTGCTATTTGACTGCCACAACAGGATTGCTTCTTTGGCAAACATTTTCACAATGCAAGGGAGATATTGTTGTCACTTGTTTAAGAACTAAATGTTAAACACTCTTCTACATGTAATATTGTATAGCTATGTGGTGAGTTTCTTTGTCTCCCCAAATATGTGCTTGCTTTCAAAAAAATGGTTGGTTTACAGGTGAAGCTAAGCAGCTAATGGTCTCCTAAATATCTGTCTATAAACTCAGACCATATACAACTTTTTGTGGTATTTGATATTCTGGTACATTGAGGCTACTGCTGGTGTTGGTGTCTACTGTTGTCTGTCTGTCTCCAAACTCCAAACTCCAAACTCCACTGATTTTATTTGGCATGTCAAGTGATTTTTATCCACAAGGAAAGTAACACCAGTAAACAGAAAACTTGGAAACGAGATGCCTTGGTTTAGATTTTTCAAAATGTTTTGCACCAATGGCGAAAACCAATGGAGCAAAAATTAGACAAAAACAGGCATATAACAGGCACTCTGGTTTGTACTATTCAGATAGAGGTACGGTCTGGGTTTGATGTTATGCTGCAAGGCTGTGTGCATGCTTCCATTTGAATCTGTTATCCACGGTTCCCACTTGACTGTAGAAAAGGTGCCGGAGAGCTATGAAATCCAGATCTGAGGTCTGCATACCAGAGCTTGCAGGCCGTTACACAATTCAATCCAGACCCAGTCTTCAGCCAACAATAAATAGAATTATGCCAACCAGTGTTGTTCAAGTTACTTGGAAATAGTAATTAGTTACTGATTACTGATTATTACTGATTAAGAAAGTAATCCAGTTACTTTACTGATTACTTATTTTCAAAAGTAATTAGTTACTTTACTAGTTACTTTACTAAGTTACTTTTCAAAAACATGACTACAACCTGAACACGCTATATTACCCTGTATCTCTGAGTGCAGCCTTCGAATTAGCATCCCTTATGTTGTATAGTCTCTCAAGGTATCCTGCAAATGACTTTCTCTGCAGCAGCTTGACACCGCTTTTGGTCGGTATTTTTTCTACGATGCGTCGGAACGATTCAGAGTCTAAAGTGGAAATGGTCAACATGTCCTCGACAATAATCTTAAGTCTATTTTCACCTGTTTAGCAGGAGAGGGATCCTCCGAGGTTCGCCCGGTGGAATTGGATGTGGTAGCCCCAGCGGTCATGTCAGTGGGGGGATCCGGGGTCTTTTTTTAAGTGAGTTTCATGTTCCTGTGCCGGCTTGCTAGGTGTTTGCTCAGATTTGAGATGGAATTTTTCGCTGTAGATAAGAGTTTTCTTCCCACGAAGAGTGTACGGCGGACACTGATGTTTTTGTCACCTTTTATCGAGTCAAACTCAAAGTAATGTCGGTACTTCCAAGCATTAAACACTGCATGGTCCTGCTCTCTCCCGCGCTCCATGTTGTCTCTTGTTGATCACTACACGTGTCAGTGTTTACCGTCATTGTCACTCACGAGACAGTCTCACAAAACAAAATCATGACTAAGTAACGCAGCCTGCTTGTGGGAAAGTAACAGTAATCTGATTACTGTTTTTGCAATTGTAATCCCTTACTTTACTCGTTACTTTAAAAAGTAATCGGATTACAGTAACGTTACTGCCCATCAGTGATGCCAACAAGCATCTTCGATCTGCAGCTCTACCAGCATGCTTGAACAGTTTTAAATTACACACTAAAAAATTCCAATAACAAGATTTTAAGCTTTGATTTGACTTTTTTATGCAATATACGTCTATTATCTGTACTTGCTTTTGTAGTGCTCCAGAAGGTCTTGCTCTGCATCTAACTCTCTCCTCCAGAGCTGGCTGGCTCTTGGCAGACTCAGCAAATGTCTTTTGTTTTGTTTTGATTGAAAGAACCCTTAGTGGCAGAGATTACATACCGTGTGTTGAAGTGAGAAAATATGGCTTTCGTAGTTTAGCTGAGCTGTGTGAAAGTGAGAATGAAGGTCTATGTTTGCATTTTTCATGGGTGCAGCTGTAGTGTACTGATCTTTTTGATTTCCGTTCCGTTCCGTTTTCTTTTCCGCTTATCCATGAGGGTTGCGGGATGTTGCCGCTTTTTCCCCCCTAAGGGGTTGCGGGGCTTACTGGGGCCAAATCCAGTCTCACTCTATGGGCGTAGGCCAGGGTTCACCCTGGATGAGTCGCCAGCTCGTCGCAGGACCCTTACTGATGGCAGTGGCTGCCTTCACACAAGGTGGCAACTGCACATCAGGAGCAACTTTGGGGTTCAGTATCTTGCTCAAGGATACTTCGACATGTAGCTCAGTCCCGCCCTGGGGAGCCGGGATTCGAACCAGTGATCTTCTGAACACCAGTCAACCAGCTCTACCCACTGAGCTACAGCCGCCCCTCTTTTTGATTTAAGTGCATTTATTTTTCACAGACCTTTTTTAAGGTGCCCTTTGAGTACAACATTCAGGGCCTGATTTACTAAGATCCCAGATAAGGGGCGCTAAATTGCTTGCGCGCGCTAACAGATTGCACGCGCTGTTGGTTTGCGTGTTATGGGTGATCAACTAAGATTGCTCGCGCAATGATTAACGGGTGCAAACGTGTTGAAAACCGCCCTATTTAAATGAGGTTTTTGCGTGTGTTACTAGTTTTCACCATGGAGAGCGTAGGAGAGAGTGGACGCAAACGAAAAATGAAATTTGAAGCCATTGAATTGGAGGTGTTAGTGGAGGAGGCAAACAAACATATTCACGAGTTACAACAAAGAAACATTACATATCCAGGAGGAACGCGATATGGGAGGATATCTGTGGCAAAGTCAATGCTGTCAGCAAAACAAGAAGAACGGCCGATGAAATTAAGAGGAGATGGCAAGATGTAAGAAGAAGAGCAAAGGAAAAAATGCCTTATAATAAAACCTCGGCAAATAAAACAGGTGGTGGACCGGCACAGGACATCCCACTGTCTTCAATTGAGCAGCAGGTGCTTCTGACTTTCTCCGATGAACAGATTGTAGGAATTCTAGGATTTGACACCCTTGAACCAGAAACTGCTGAGCAAGGTATGCCCATAATAGCACAAACATGCATTTATTTTATTGGATACATTTAATTTGTTCAGATATGTGCCAAAAAAAGAAAAAAGAAGGTGCTTTCTGTGTTAACGTTTAGTTGAATATGCACTGAAAACGCGTAATTTCATAATTTCGGCTACAAAAGTATTTTTGCTTCTGCATTTCTCAGACGATTTTATTTTCCAACAGTGACGCAGAAGTGTGTGCGTTTCATTTTACAGCATCACAAGATGTCTTTCTCTATGATGAAACAAAAGTTGTTGTACACGTAAAATGTGGTTTTAGTCATTTATGTTTTTAGTTGGATATATTTACTTTGTGCAAACACTTGACATAATGAAGCAGCATTTTTCAATTTTATTATTACGAGGTGATCTTTACAAATAACATAACAATCACCTTATTTAATGTTTTTTGAAAGGATAATCATCAGAAATTCGTCAATCCCCACCGCACTCCTCAAGTCAGCCCAGAGCAATAAGCACCTTTGCAGAACCCCGAAAGCGTGCAGCTGAAGACATTGACATTGAGCTACTGCAGCAACAGAAAAAGCAGTCCATGGCACTTGAAGATGGGTTACGCTCCATTGCACAGGAGGTGCGAGCTGTGGCCTCTGTGACGGGCGCGCTCAAGCAGGACACTCGTGCCATCGTTACGCACACCAGGCAGCTGGTCAGTGCTGTATCTGGGCTGACGATGGCCATCAATGCCCTGGCAAAAGGGATCGAGGATGGCGTACAGAGAGTCGGGAGGTCATTAAACACCAGTGGTGTTTCATCTGAGCAGCCGGGAGAGGGAGGGGAGATCGCAGGAGGAGATGGACGCGCATTACGCACTAGTGGACACCAGCGCAACCTGCGAAAACGGAAAGAAAAAAGACAATGTCAATTTCAACATTCATTTTGTTTGAATTTAGGCTGGGTTTTCGTTTTTTGGTGACTGTTATTGTTTTTGTTTGGTTAGAGATAGTTGGTCTATACTGCCTTTGGGCCACAATATATTCTATGTTATGTTTGATCAACGTGTTTTTCTCCTTGTTTAATTGTATGGAAAATAAAACAAATGCACACCTCTCAATTGGTTCATGAAAAATGGCTTTGAATCAGATTGGCCCCTGTCTGCAATCCTGCAGCATTGAGTTGTCCCACATGTGGCCGGTGTGGATTCTCCTCCACGTCCAAGGCATCATGCTCCAGTCCGTGGCATTTTGCAATATTATGCAGAATGCAACAGACCACTGTGATCTGGGCCACCTTTTCTGGCCTGTAGAGAAGGGCTCCTCCAGTGCGGTCCAAACAACGGGACCTACTCTTTAGCATGCCAAAGGTGCGCTCCACGATGTTCCTTGTTTGAATATGGGCCACGTTGTAGCGGTGTTCGCCTGGAGTGGTCGGGTTGAGTACAGGCGTCATGAGGAAGGGGTGTAGGGGGTATGCACTGTCACCTTAAAAATAGAATATGAACTGCTATCAAATATTTGTCATTAATGTGAGGAATGATTTTTACAAAGCAAAAAATTATGTAGCTATTTAACTTACCCAAAAGCCAGCCATCTCCATATTCGCCATCTCTCCTCTTTTGAAAAAGAACACTGTTCCTTAAAATGAATGAGTCGTGCACCGACCCCGGATATTGTGCCACAACGTTGTGTATGCGATTTCTATAAATGTGCTCTCTGTCTGACGGGGGGACAAGTTGCACATGTACGGAAGAGGATTAGGGCCACATGTGAATTTTTTTTTTTTAGTTCTGACTTTAAAGTCAGAATTATGAGTTTAAAGTCAGAATTCTGACTTTAATTCTGAGATTAAAGTCAGAAGTCTGCACATGTAAATTTTTTTGAGTTCTGACTTTATTCTCAGAATTCTGAGAAAAAAGTCAGAATTCGGACTTTAATCTCAGAATTCTGACTTTTTTCTCAGAATTCTGACTTTAAAGTCAGAACTAAAAAAAAAATTCACATGTGGCCCTAATCCTCTTCCGTACACATGCGTGCAGTCTATCGCTCCAATAATTTTGGGGAAGCCAGCAACCGCACAAAAGCCCCGTTTTGTGGCATCTAATGTGTCCGGAGTGCGTGGGAATTTTATGTACCTTCCCATTCTGCGTGACATAGCATTTAATAGGTGAGACAGCACACCGGAAAAATTGCTCTGGGAGATGCCAGCACTGATAGCCCCAGTGCGCTGGAATGATCCAAATGCAAGGAAATGCAAAGTTGACAGGAGTTTTGCCATACAGGAGATTGCATGACTCCTCCTTGTGACTGGCTCCAAATCAGCCCTCAGCTCCTCCAGAAGCTCCAAGATGGCATTGCTGGAAAGGCAATATGTCTCTATTATTTTTTCTTCAGTCATTCCAAAAATGTTGACGCGAGCAGAAGAGACTCGTTCCCTCCGTCGCCTTTCGTTGTGCCTATGCCTCCTCCTTGCTACAACGACCGCAGCCATGTGTGCGTAAAGGTGTGCCAGTTAATACATGACTTTCAAACGTGCTAAATAAAGACGCAAAATCAGCGAACGCAATTAGTTCCAGATTTGGTGAATCACATTGCGTGCGCTAAATTAATCTATTTGCATCTACTCCTCCCAATATTTTGCCTGTTCTGGCAGAGACGCCCATATTTACATATTCATTAAGGCAAACACGCTAAATGGATTGCGCGTGCTATTTTGCCCGTTTGAGGGACGCAATTGCGTCCAGTTAGTAGATCAGCTTCAACATGTGTTTGCGCGCGCAATCAAGTTTGCACACGTTTTTACACACGCAAACCTTAAGTAAATCAGGCCCTCAGTGTTCTGTTATTTTTGTTTAGGAACCATGTACTGCATTGTTCATTTAACTAAATTATACCCAAGACCTTGTGGTGGAAACTTAAATGAGTCCCTGCTCAGCCATTACCTAGCCACGAGCTTTGATGTCATAGTGAGCGTGCTGCCACACAAACAGATTACTAATGGAGGAGCTGAAGAGAGATACAGACAAATATTCTCCCTCCCACTGGGAAACTTGTAGGGGAATAAAATAAGTGTAGCAAAGAGAGTTTCCATCCTTTGCTCACAGTGGGAGTCTTGCCCGTCCACTGTAATGTCTCTCCTGTCGAATAAAGCAGCACACTGATGCCGCTACCTCATTATTCCATCCGTCAGAGAGGAGGAGAAATGGAGAAATAGAGCTGGATAGAGAAATGGGGCAGCATTATCAAAGTCAAGGATGAAGGGTCAATAAAAACAGATGGCATAGAGAAGTCATTCTGAGGCTGCTCTGTTGCTCTGAGCAAACAATGTGAGATTCCATTTTAGAGAGCAGAGGACAGTTCTACCACCCGTCCCCTCACTGTGGCAGTCGTCCGTCTCCTCGTTAGTGTTTTCAACAGTTTTTTCTGTCCCTATCCACTTAAAAACACACTCACCTTCTGCGACCCATGTTGACAAAGCTGATATAGGAATACATCTGCCAAATGATAGCAGTCGTTCCCCTGCAAATCAGACCGATAAAGACATTTATTTTATTTTTTAAACATTTTTTCCCCTTTTTGTACTGCGATACAAATCGTTACAATGGATGTTTGTTCAGCCAGGCATGAAGCTTTAACAGTGCTGGACTCTGTATATTCCTTTTTGTCTGTCTCTGAACTGAACTCACAGAAACTATTCATCATTCAGTCTGTCTGTACATGGTGATGTCATTGCAATTCAAAAAGCGACAGGACTTAATGTGTGAAAAAGTCATAAATTAGCAGATTTTACAGAACTTCTTATTAGGTTTATTCACTTTAGTTATCTGAGTTACAGCCTCAAAGTGCAGCAATTTGCCAGTTCAGCATGCTAACAGTCAGAGATCTGACAAAGCGTTCCGAGAACCATGAATATCAACACAGCAGTCTTGCCAGTAGCATGGCAGGTAGTCCATACACATTTTATCAGGGTCGTTTATAGCTGAGAAGATAAAGCGGGGCTGCTTGGTGCTACTGCAGCTTTGGAGTGGGTTAAAAACCGGTGAAACAGAAATTTAAAAGCAATATAACATGAAATTATATAACACATAGTGATGTTATGTATCAGGTCTACTGCAAACTATGTGGTACAGCAGTATAATTTGAGACAGTTATATTAAAGCGTGGACTATGAAAACAGACAATGTAGCATTGTATAAACGTTCCCTACAATGCAACATGAATATTTAAGTATAGAATATATGAAATTAAAGCTATAGTCTGTAACTTTTTTTCATATTTGCTTAAATTGTCATCATGATCTGACAGTAGAATATGATACAGGTCAACTGTGTAAAAATCCACTGTCTGTGGCTCCACCCAGTGGCTGTAATTTGATTTGCGAGAATCTACCTCTCCTGGCTAAATACAACCAATCAGAGCCAAGGAGAGTGTCTGAGATGTGTCAATCACTCTTGTGCATATGCTGCTGGCAGCCCCCCTCTCGTGCGTACTTGGCAGTCCCCGTGCAGACGCAGTGCCTGCCCTTACCTGGTCAGATACTTTCATGGCCAAATTATAGACAATGGCGGAAAACAGACATCAACAACAGAAACAAAAAATGCCCTACCAATGGCCACGTCAAAGACAAGAAATAAGAAGATTGATGAAGGAAAGCAGGGTAAAACCAAGAATTCGACCGAGCCAGAGAGAAAACAAGGATAAATATCAGAGCGTCATTTCAGAGGTGGAGGGAGCTGCGGGATTTGTAAGGACTCAAGTAAGGATCACTGCTCACTGTAAAAAATAAATAAATGTTTTTACGGTAAAACACCGGCAGCTGTGGTTGCCAGAACTTCACCATGAAAATTACAGAAAGACATGTTCTACTATTACGGTAAATGAGCACTAATATTGCTGATTATACGGTTAAGAATGGTGTTTGATTTCACATTTTACTGTAAGAGTTAACGTCTTTACCATTGAAAAACACCTCGTTTTGCTCAAAAATTAGCAAGGAAATAATACATAAAATAAAGTTTGTGCCATGAAATATGAAGGGTTTTAACTGTAAAATTAACAGTCTAAATTATAAAATACAAACATACTCATAAATTACTGCAAAAATATAGGTTTTGTAAGTATTTTTTGACAGTAAAACACCGGCAGCTGCGGTTGCCAGAACTTGACCGACTATTACGGTAAATGAACACTAATATTGCTGATTCTACGGTTAAGAATAGTATTTGATTTCACATTTTACTCTAAGAATAAATGTTTTTACCATTGAAAAACACCTTGTTTTGCCTCAAAATTAGCATGGAAATACAAAATAAAATAAAGTTTGTGCCATGAAATATTAAGAGTCTAAATTATAAAATAGAAACTTACTCTGTAAACATGTCAATAAATTACTGCAAAAATAAAGGTTTTGTAAGTACTTTTTGACAGTAAAACACTGGCAGCTGCGGTTTCCAGAACTTGACTGTAAAAATAATGGTCAGATATTTTATACTATAACCGTAAAAGAGCACTAGTACTGCCGATTTTACTAATAATAATAATTTTGTTCGAGTCCATAAGTTTATGTAAAACTAAAGGTTTTTACCCCTGAAAAAAACGTTGTTTTGTCTAAAAATTAACATAAAAAATTAAAGGTTTAACTGTAAATTTAACAGTCTAAATTATAAAATACAAATGTACTCTGTAAAATTGTCCATCAATTTCGGCAAGAAAAAAAGGTTTTGCCAGTTTTGTTTTAACAGTGAAAAACCAACGTCTGCAGTTGCCAGAACTTCATCGTAAAAATTACAAGACATTTAATACCATTACAGTAAAAAGTGTATTAATAGGCTACTGCTGATTTTCCAGATTAAAATGTAATTGTTGAAAATAGCAAATAGTACCATAAAGATTTAAGATTGAATGGTACAAGTACAAAGTAAAATATGTACATAGTGTACATAAAACAACCACAAAAAATAATCAAACTTTTTTTTATAGAACATTTGCATTTAATGAAAATTATCTATGAGGCTGTGTACATCAAGAATAAGAACTTCAAACACACATTCCCCTTTAAGCTATGGTGCTTAACGATCACATATAAACTGTAACGTCATTTTAATATCATCCCTGGTCTATCAAAACACGGGAAAAACTTCTAAATCACATCACATCATCAATCACATTCATCCCTTAGTAAACAGCGGGACCTGCCCAGCATCAGTCGCTGTTTCCACAGGGACAGTATGAGGTAGAGCCATAAGATCGCAGTAGTTGTTTCCACATATAAATTCACACTTTTTCCTTATGAGTTAACAAAGGCGCTATACATAGAACATCATCATGGTAAGCAACAAAGACATTGTGTAAGTTTTAGATACTGAGGTTGTTTGTTTGGACAGTATTTTTGTGATCACTCACAATTCCTCTAGGGGTCGACAGAGGTTATGTACTGTAGCTTTAAGTCTTACATTAATAATCTCTAAAAACACATTAACTGTAAGGACATTTGAACGTAATCCTGGATGTAGAAAGATTACCACAGATGGGTAGACAGTTTTCAGAAAACATGGCATAATTTCGACTGCAGTAAAGCGGAACACATACAAAGTGCAATTTAGTGCAATGAACAAAGTACCACACAATTTACATAGTAAAAATTTACAGCAACTTTCAGAACTTTTGGTGCAGTTTTAACAACAATATTACTGCAGTATATGTTGCATTCAGTATACCTTCATCACATGACTCCAAACATTGTGGAAAGTTCTAGGTCCACTCATGGTCTGCAAGGTCTGAGATCAGAGTGAGGACTCTGTGATTGACTGAGAACACTTTCTTCTTATTGTGCTCGACCTTGGTGCCTCTCACAGGATTTATAGAAAAGAAACACCTTGATTAAAAAAAGAAAGAAAAAAAATCTTTTGGGTGTTGAATCAAATGCACTGTATTTTTAAATATCTTAACAAGAAAGAAATTTGTACCTTTGGAGGAACTCCAGTGTTGACCGCAATTCCACTGCGTAGTGTATGTTAAAACAGTTGTAACTGCCAAACAACAGGCAGATGGCGGATATGAAGGAAGTGATGTGGTCGTTGACAACCTTTTGGTCAATGCTCAACATGAATATGTCAGCAGCAAAGCAGGAGGACCCTGAGAAAAAACAACATGAACAAAAAAATAAAATTGAATATTGAGGTCATCGATGTCAGCCATTAAAGCAAATACAATGGTTATTACATTCAACTACATTCTAAACTTGGTTCAGTTCACTTACCACACACAAAGAGGCAAGGTGTTGCTGGCACATTCTCCATCTGATCCTCCTCAGCATAGCTTGTCTTCTCGACCTAATGGAACAGATGTTCTTCTTTCTCACCAAAATGAGCCAGTAAAAGAAGTACCATCTCTGTCAGTCCCTCTGAGCAACCACTGGACTGGCTTCTTTCAGTTTGAAGCTTGAGGAGAGAATCCAGGACTTGTTTGTGTTTTTGTGCAGACACAGTTTTGAGGAAGTTTAAGAGGCGCCTCCCCTTTTTGTCCACATTTGCAAAGAAGGTCTCAATCAGATTTACACCAGTAAGATGTTGGAAGTGTCCTTCCATACCAGCTTCATGAAACAAAAAAGGCCATTCTTGGCATAGCTTCTCGATGCTTGTACCTTTGTTGATGTCTTTTCGCTGCATGTAATAGGTGGACTTGACTAACTCTTTTACATCTTCAGCAGTGTAGTTCTTCTCTTTAAGCATCTTCTTCATTTCTTCTTTTTTTTCATGCTGACTCTCCACAGTCTCAGGAAGTGGCAAATATTTTGGCTGCCAGTTGACACAGCCATATGTGTCTTGGACACTGGCTTTTTGTTCAGCGGGTATTTCGTCAGTGTCCTCATCTGATTCTGCCTTGCGTTTCGTTATGTTTGGTGTGTTCGTTCGTTTGACATTTTCAATTCTTGACTGGAGTTGCTTCACCAGGCAATGAAATCCAAATCCAATAACATCACCATCAATCACATCTTCAAGTGACTTTGGATACTTAGCCACCATTCTTTTTGCTATCTCTGTCGTGTTGCGTTTGGTTGGATTTTTACAAATCTTCATCATTTCAGAAACGATAATCCTTACCATTTCTCGTCGTAGTCATTCTGTCTTTCCAAAGTCTGCATTAACTCTTCAGGGAGCTTCTGCCATGGTATCTGAAAACTGTCTACCCAGTTTGGCACAAATGGGGAGCAGCTTATTGAGGATGATGACGTAGCTGTGGATGACGCTGATGAAGTTTGGAGTTGAAGCAGTTGAATCTGTGAAAGTACAACAAATGAAATTTGAAAGCATTACATGTTGAATGTTTTGGTACTCTGTGAAATGATGTAGTGTATCCATAAATTACAAGATACTACAGCTGCACATTATGGTAAAAAATGAATACTGCAATTATCTTGACTACAGATGTAAATCTCCTCATAGTTAACTCTGTTTGTTTTGTTTGACAAGGACAACATACAGCTTCTTTGCTCAAACACATGAAATATTGAAATATTCAACTTTTTGCATCACAACTATATTTTTCATTAAAAATGCCTAAATACTTAGATCATGATGATGTGACATGTTATAACATGTTTCATCTGGAGATCAAGATATAGGGGCTAGTCCATGTAGCAGTGGTTTAACCTTCATCAAAAAATGTGCGATTTTTGCAATTTGAATATTGCACTATAGAGATTTCAATTATATTTCAATTACTTGTGCAGGTTTGAATGTAAAGGATATACATTTTTATGTAAAAGTTACAACAGTTCTTTTTCATCACCATTTTGGGCATGCATTAACCAGTCTTCTGGCTTGTATTGGCTTTAATACTGGCAGTAAGTCTCCTTCTGTGATGTACTTTAGATCATCTGTGGTGGTAGCACCAAGTGCTTCCAAAGTATCCTCTACGAACTTCACAGCTTCATCTGGAAGACCTGGAAGCACTGCTGCAATTGCATCACTTATCTTCTTTGGTATTTGAGTTTCCGTCATATCTGTTGAGATACACAAACCAAACATCTCTGACCCAATAACATCAAAGCGTTTACTCTGACAAGACACTGTGCTTCAATGGGACAAACTGGTATCCATTTTTGTGTAAGATGATAATGGCCACATATCAATCAGCTTACTAATGTGGCTGCATTCTAATCTTCCTCCAATCTTCTTCTTTACCAAGTACATGTGGTAGTGTGGAAGAAACTGTCCATCGTACACTCTCATCAGAAAATGAAGTGCAGAATCATCTCTCATGAAAATGAGGATGAGTTCACCAAACTCCACTGACTCATCATTCCTAATGACTACAAATTGGCCCTTCCTGTAAGTTATCCTGTTATACTGCAAATTAACAGGAATCCTTGTATTTCTTTCAGTGAGACCAAAATGTAGGACCGCACCTTTAACTTCCTCACTGTAAAGTTCGGTGTAAAACGGTGAGCCATTTTTTATTTGCAAGGTTGGGGGACTCACTGTTCCAGCAGAAAGAAAGGCCTGAAACATCTGGTGCCTCTCTGAAAGAGTCGAACACAGATTTTTGAAATTCTTAAGATGCCTTGTGCATCTTTTGAAGTAACTATGTTAGCTCTCGAAGCGCATAGTCCATAGCCTGATGAGTGGGCCAAATTTCAGGATCAGTCCTGGATAGTGCCGTAAATAATGATGTTTAGGTCTCAACTTGATATCTGGAAACGGTGCCTTCCTGGTTTCCAAATATTCTTGGATGAGAACATCCAGATATGCAACCTGAGGCTTGGAAATTTGCTGAGCACAAATTAAGTCAACAATGTCCTTAAGCTGCAAAGTTAACTGCCACACATTATCTTGTGGGTCCTACACCATGTCTCCAATTAACAGAGGCAGCAGTCTCAAGAAGTTCCGATTTTGTACAGCTTGTCCACTAAGTTTCAGTGTTTTAGGACTGACTGAACAAGGTTTGGAACAAGCATCTGCTGCATTGTATTTGAACTGTTGGATGCGCCTGTTCAAACTTGTGTACGTGAACCATTTCTTTTTGAGATAAAGAGCAACATCGTATGAGAAGACACCCTCAAAGATGTCATGGCCCAGACAAGGGGGTATGCCTAGTGAACAAACATTAAAGTTCTGTAGAGTGTTAAACACTGATCTGAACTTTATCCCTTGTACTTCTGTCACATCCTACGTCTCCAGCTGTTCAATGGCAGAACTATAGGTTTTTAGAGTCCGCTCCGGTCCAACGATGGCTGGATCAGCACCCTGAAATTCAGTCCGAGTGATCAGACAATATCTACAGAAGTACGCAGAGGAACTGAAATTTTCCGTAAAACCACCAATGCAGTGAGAGCCCAAGTTGTCCCCGGCAATGCATCACAGTGCTCCTTTCACAACAGATTCATCTTCCATTGTTATTCTATTCTCCCCTAGTAGTTTCAAGTCAGCCAGCAGTTCTGAAAAAACCTTGGCATGGCCAAATTCCTTGAAGTCTTTCCCTCTACACAACAAAACCAGCTGCATATGATCAGAGGGGGAACAGACCAGAGGGGTGTACTGCGAAGCCAGTTTAGTGGGTTAGCGAGGTATGTTGAGTCTAAAGCCAGGCTTCCCTGTACTACAAAGGTGGCTCTCTTTTAACCCGGCTAGATCACCATGGTAACTTATGCTTAGCTCATTACCTGGTCCCGACCAGGTTATGTTCAGAGTTTCATCTTAAAAGCGCAGCTGTTTCACTGTGTAACTCATTCGGAGATGGCATTCATTGAGAACCCAGTGGACCTGGGAGCAAGAATAATTCGGGCAGCACTACGACGTGAGCGGCTTCTTCGAGGTCGCGCTGATCCGCTGGCATTTCCTGATGAAATTCTCTATGTGCGATATAGATTTTCAGCCGAGGGAATACGGTACATTTGCTCACTTATTGAGCCGAGTGTCGGGAAAGCCACTCGAAGAAGCTGTGCGCTCACTGTCGGGCAAACTGTTTGTGTAGCCCTTTGTTTTTTTGCCACGGGAACCTACTTACATTCAGTTGGTGATGCAGAAAAACTGAGCAAGAACACACACTGACAAAATGATGGGGCAGCTTGGCTACATACCACTTTGAATGATGTTTTTGTATTTGTCTCTAACTTGCTGCCATGTCCGACTGCTGCTCCCACATCTTAATAAAATGCCATATGAAATATTAATTAGGCCAACCTAGTATTTATTTGTCACAGATAATGAGTAAAGTTAATTATTTCTTTGATGTGGCCATGAATAAACTGATGAACTGATCAATGTTTCACCCGTTGTGGGGCAGTGTACGCCCAAACACAAATCTTACAGGCTTGAGCTATTTTCACTGTCAAAAAGGTCTTTATTGTCATTGTACAGGGACAGTAGCTACATTTGCTTGTTCATCCCGACACAGTAATACAAAAAAAAAACCCAAAAAACACTGAACATTTATAACCTACGCACACTCAGCCTCGCTTTCAATAAAACACACACACGCATTCTATAACTGAGATCAGTAAAATGTGAAAACAATATAGACATCATTCAAAAATGAAAAAAAGATAGGCTAGTTGTTGCTTCAGTGTATTTATTTTTTAAATGGATGAGGGTTAATATGTAAAAGTTGCACAATGTTGAGCTTTCAGAAATGAAAACACACATATAATATTGATCATAATATTAATCATTGTGAACTTACGCATTTACACGGTCAGCAGTTTTCTGCCAGCAGCCCTCCCTCGCTCTGTTGGCGGCGACAGTGTTACTTTTTGCCGTGATGGTTTTCCTTGAATTCTTCATAGTCCTGCATAATAAGAATCTGCTCATCTTGAGTAAAATATGTGGCCCGGGATCGATCCATTTTCGCACGGAAGTAGAATAATATGACGTCAAACTCCCCCTTTTATGTGAATGCGCGCAGAGCACAAAGCAGAGAACCTGACTTGACAAATTAAGTTGATAACCACCGTCGCAGTACCGTTTAACTCTATTTTGGGACTTGGGGCTTTGTTGAGCTGCATCATGAGCACAAAGCCTGGCGATGTTGAGCCCCCTTCGCAGTACAGGCCTCTGGGCTTATGTTGTTGTTATTATTTTGAATGCTCCGTATTGGTTATCTGGCGTCCTCTTGTTACCGTCATTACAAGCTAAGTCATGCGCAGCAGAGTCCTCTGTAGGGAGGGGCTTTGAAGGCAGGGCTGCAGCGCAGCAGAGAGGAAGAAGGAGGGACTTGGGAGCTGTATCATTCAAATATTCTGGCTAAATCCACTTTTTTCTCAAAACTCCAGATTGCAGCTTTAACTCAACATAGTAGAGATGATAAGTAAGATGGCCATAAACACACACACACACACAAGATGGCCATAAACACATACACACAAGTTCATACTTGGAGCTGTCTACTTCACCTCATGGTCTCAGCAAATGGACCTGACTTAGACATCCTCACATGACCTAAGTCTGGACCATCAGTCATGTGGTAATATAACAAATGTGATGTCAAATGTCATGCGACATTAACCTGGCCCACCAGATAATTTGTTTTACAAAATGGTTTCTTACAGACAACCCTCTGGAAAAGCACCACTAGAAACTGTTTGGGAAAAAGCAGGCACTTAAAAAAATACTTGACAAGCGATTGGACCAATCATCTGTTTATCGCGGGGTTCTCAACAGTAGAGTAGCATACACCAGCAAAGCTCGCTGTTAAATCAAACCAATTAATCTTTACAAGCTTCAGTGGGTAGCGTAGGGGCTGAAAACAGATACTCTTAAGGTTAAAGTCTTAAGTCTTCAGTTGGGCGCCAGACAGGGGAATAATTCAACCCATTGTTCTTTTCTTTAAATATGAATCCGGGTTTGCTTTGGTCCTTTCCAGCTTGTACAACTCCTTTACAGACTATGTTTGGGGTTTTCTCCTGTTCAGCCTCGCTTCCTCCTAAATCCTCCATGCTGTCTTTGTCTAACTGAAATTAGCCTACCCTTCTCCCACCTCCCAGGTGTTCTTAATTTTTCTCCACTCCTTCCCTTTACCTTTGAGGGGGAAATGCAATGATACACTTCCTGCCACAAGTGATTCTGCAGGTCGATGTTTCTCTTAAAAATTAATCCTTAGTTCTGATATAACAAATGGTATATTAGCATCTACACAAACCTCTTTGGGAGTCACCATAGTTTTATTTTTTTCGAATAAACAGTAATTCCTCTCACTGGTTGTCAAAACTAAACCAAGCCCAACACTGCCAATATATCCCCAAGATGGCTTTGCAAGAACACATGATCATGGCTAAGTAGCACTTTCTGGTGCCTGTTTTTGAACCACACTCCAATCCAGTAAGCGGTGTTCATGTACTTAGAAGCAGCTTGTGACCAACCTTAAACAAAAAGGCAAAAGAAGAAGACATAAATCAAGATTAAGAGGAGACTGTGATTGACTATACACTACGGCAAATTCAAATTAAGCACCAGAGCTAGAGGGTCCATCTGCTTCATTCAAATTAGCTTGAGTGGAAAGTTCAGAAATACAGGGTTTAACAAGAATGTTGACATCTGTTGGCCTTGTTCAACAGTTGTATGTGATTGGAAACCCATCAATCATGATAACATATATTATTCTATTATATTATTATTACATTAGCTTTTTATCAGCCCCGCATAAAAATACAATTTATGCAGGACTGTATGTATATATTTACTGATTAATACACTACAGGATGTACCAAGTATATTGTTTGGAACTGGGTGGACACTTGCATTTTACTTGTTACACTGAACTTTAGAAGATGGCGGCGCCCTGTATGGCAGCTGCTACTCCAGCTGTTTGCACTATTATGTTCATCTGTGTACACTATTATGTTTATATTGTGTGTTAAAATATTACTTGCACATTTGGAGTATGGGGAAACGTATTTTCCATCCTCTGTGTAATTACTTGCACTAATTGCATGGTCTGATTGACAATAAAGTTCACTTTGACTTTGACTTTGACTTTAATCAGACTGTGAACCCCAAACAGAAGCATGTAGACCAGACCTAGACCGAGACAAGTTTTGTTAGGATCAGAGAAGGTGGAGGTTGTGGAGACCTACAAATATCTTGGGCTGTGGCTAGACAACAAGCTGGACTGGATGAGCAACACTGCAATTGTCCGAGTATACATGCCAGTGAGAAAATTGGATTATTGGCCAAAGCATGTCATACCCCGGTACGATAGGTGGTGCTGTACCCATTTCAACTAGTGGTAACAGAGCCACTTCCGGCTCATGGCCCCGAGAAAGAAATCTCGCGCCTACGCAGAACGCTACATCTGATCTGATCTGATAGAATGTATACATGCAGGAGTAATGCGACTATCAATCGAATAATCTAGGTGTTTTAATTAGACTATGAAAAATCTGATCCGGTCCGATTTTAGTCAGACTAAGGTGTATACATGCATCTTAAAAATCCGATCATAGTCGGACTAACCCAGTAATTCGGTTTTCTTGAGTGTCATGTAAACGCACTGACAAAGCAGCTGTATAAGAAGGCTCAGAGTAGGATGTACCTACTGAGAAAGTTGCGATCCTTTAACATCTGCAGGAAGCTCCTGTGGATGTTCTATCAGTCTGTGGTCACCAGCGTTCTATCCTACGCTGTGGTGTGCTAGGGCACATCAAAGGCAGACCTCCAGGTTGGAAAAGCTGGTCAGGTGGGCCGGCTCTGTGGTCGGCATGAAGCTGGACCATGTGATGACAGTGGCAGAGAGGAGAACCCTCAACAAACTGCGGGGTATCCTGGACAATACCAACCACCCTCTGCACACTGTCATCAGTAGCCAGAGGAGCCGGTTCAGCAACAGGCTGCTCCTTCCAAAGAGGAAAAACTCCTTCGTCCCCCGTGCCATCAAACTGTTGAGACTGAGGGAGAGGGAGGGGAGGTCTGCCCAACAATAGACATGCTGCACTGTTCATGAACACAACGTACAATAAACAATACAGTAACCATGTGCAATAATAATAGAACCATAACAGATACTGTGTACCTGTATACAGTTTTACATGTGTGTGTATATATATGTACATACATATATATTTCTATTCTTACAGTGTTATTTTATATTTATATTTATTTACTTATATGTATATTTATTTTATATATATTTACATGTATATTTTATATGTACATATGTATATTTCTTGCATATTTATATTTTATATATATATATATATATATATACATATATATAAAGACATACTGCATAAGACTTACACTTAGACAACTTTATTCATCTTTTTGGAAAGTTCCCTCAAGGAAATTGAAGCTCCATGTCACACACAGCACTGTTATACACATATAATAATATAATAATAATATCTATATATATATATATATATATATATATATATATATATATATATATAATATATATATATATATATAACATATAAATTATTATTATATATATATAATATATATAATAATATATGTATATATATATATATATATATATATATATATATATATATATATATATATATATATATATATATATATATACATATATATAGATATTATATTTGGTTTTATATCTTTATATGGGTGTCAGGTACTTTGATGTCTCTTCTTTCTTGATCCTCTATATGTGTGTAACAGTGCTGTGTGTGACATGGAGCTTCAATTTCCTTGAGGGAACTTTCCAAAAAGATGAATAAAGTTGTCTAAGTCTAAGTCTTATGTACCGAACCATGACTTCTGTATACAGTTACAGCCGTAGTAAAAACCATTCAGTATATTTACATGCTGTTGTTCCCTCTCCATGTAGTTTTCATTTTCCATACAGAACGTCTGCCATGAACATGCAGGATTCAAGTTGCTGACATGCGCATGCATTCCAGACAGTGCAGCATGCAGTATTACTAGGTGAATTTTGTTGGATCTCATTGATATAAGCCTTCCATCGAGAGTTAGTGATTTTGCCACAACACACAAGTGTGCTTTTTTGCTAGATGCTAACATCTACAGTGCCAGGGAAAAATCAAGGCACCCAAGTTATTAGAGTACACTGACAATAGGATCCAGATATGCCAATCTGTCTGTTAAATTTTGAGATATTTCACTGAATACTAAATAAAGTTGTGAGTGGTGCTGCTTGAAAAGCCAAGAGATCACCAAAGTCTTTAGAATTTCCCCTCTGCAGACCACAAAGATATTTCATTCTAGACCAGCAGTGGGAGATTTTTCTGGTATTTATCTTGTAAATAGATACATCCCATAAGGGAAAAACACAATGTCACACCTTATCCTCTGCCTCTTGAATAGGGATAACTTGTGACTGAAAAATCTTGTGATTCTCGTACTACTTGTACACTCGTATTACGTCTTTATGCTTACAGGTCATCATATCTCATCACAGGTGCTAGCTTGTCAGTGGGAAATGTCTCATAGTTTTTCTATTAAATTTATGGGTTTCTAGATGCTTGGTCAGTTCCATTCCTTCCTAATTTAAATAAAATGAGAGAAAGGGTGGGAATGCCTAAATGAAAAATAATTCAATATGGTGTAGAGTAGATATGCAGAGAGATATCAGTAATTTTCAATGTGAGTATTTTCTTGAAATTAGTCAAATTTCCATGGCACTCAAGGAGGGGTCGACCTCATTTGGTCTCATTTCAACAAGTAAAAGTGCAACTATGTCAACACTATTCCTGTTAAATATAAAAATTAAGCTTACAATTAGAATTCTGTTCATCTTCACTTTAGGTCACCTGTAAACACAACTTTGATAAGATTTGATATGATTATGATCCCACATCTTTTCAAGCAAACTAACTACTACTACAGATAAACGAGGAGGATGCCAATGTGGCAACAAAAACTGGATATTGTAAGCCGGAACGTGACATTTTCCTTATTCCAGCCAAACAGTTTTGTGCTAAAACCTAACCAGCATTGTTACAACATAACATTCATTGCCGAGATTTTTATTCTGGCGATTGGGTTACACTAATGGTCTCTCCTGGTTGGCACTTAACAGTTAGCATATCATGGGTCGAAAACAGCCTGATGAGAGCTGTGAGAGGGAACGTTGCTAGCAAACCAAAACAATTAGGTAAAAGATGCAAAAAGGTCTTAGAGTTTAAAGTAAAGGAAGTGTTGGGTCAACAGCTTTCATAAGCTTTTAAATACAAGCAAACCTTTGACATTTCACGTAGTTATGTGACCCATTGTTAATATATAAAAACAACAACTGCAGCATTAACAAAGATACAGTTTAATGACAACCTATACTGTGTAATTCTTTGTAGTGGCTGGCTGTGGCTCAGGGGTAGAGCCAGCATCTTGTTAATTGAAGGTCGCTGGTTCGATTCCCCTGGTCAAAGTGTTTTTGGCAAGAGACTGAACCCCAAACTGCTCCTGATGTGATGGTTGGCACCTTGCATAGAAGCCTTCGCCATCAGTGCATGAATGTATGTATGAATAACTGTAAGTCTCTTTGGACAAAAGCGTCTGCTAAATGCCCTAAAATGTAAATGAATGACTGCTCAGAGAGTTTTCAACAACCATGATGTGTCTGAAAACATTATTCCACCATCAGTCTCATTCATGTCTTAGGAACAGATACAATACACTTACGTTTTAATCACATTGATGTCTACACCAGAAGCGTTATACAATACAACGCTATTACCATTAACAACTATTAAACGTGGCGCACTATAAACTAAAGCTACTCATTGAAGCTGTTGTCTCCAACTTGGCTCTCAGCCACAGGAGCTGCAAAGTTGTTTTTTTTGTTTTCTTTGGGGAGGGAGGGGCGAGACAACCCCATAAGTGATGATGATTGGCTAAAGTAGCGTACAAGTTCGTAAGCCAATCAGAGGCAGTGGTCAGTTTACACACAAACCACACACACACAAAGCAGCCTCACACACACAAGCTAGCAGAAGTAAGCTGCAGCAATGGTGAGTCCGGAGGGAAAGTGGAAGTACAGACACTACTTTAATCTCCTTGAGGAAAAAGGCAAGAATGCACATGTGAAGTGTACATTATGTCCCAGAGCGAAAGTGTTTGTCCACGTCCGTTGTAAGCAACTCTAATCTAATGAAGCATCTCTCAAGGGCACACGCTTCTACAAAACTAGTGGCCAAAAACACCATTGTTGACAGGAGGCCAGGTGTGGCTAAGGTGAGCTCCGCTAACAAAGAAGGACACAGAGCCATGTCATCCAAGCAGCTAAAGCTGTATTTTTCTGCTCCAGCTTCACAAAAACTTGTGACACAGACTGTACTGAATGCAATGATAGGCAGGTATGTTGTTGAGAACATGCTCCCATTATCAACAGTCGACTCAGACTCCTTCAGAGCCCTCATTGGCAAAATACCAGGGAAGAGCAGGTGCCGGTCTGCCATGCAGAAAGACATTTCCTAAATACATTGATGCCGAGCATGCTAAAATGAATGCCGAGTTTAAAAGGGGGGGGGGGGGGGGGAATCAATAGTTACTTTCCCTGGTAACTGTTACATGCCAATGAAACAGGGAACCCAGATGTGGACACAGGCAGGAGGCAAGGTGGTGAGTTCAAACCAGAACGTTTATTAGAGCACGGTGGAATCTGAGATTGGACAGGGGGTGCAGTCCAGGAGGCTGGGTCCCCAGCTTGGCTCACGGAGCAGGCGAGGGGGGGAGTCCAGGAGGCTGGGTCCACGGCGGGGCTCACGGAGCAGGCGAGGGAAGCGGGTCCAGAGGGTCAGGAGTAGGGCCGGAGAACAGATCAGGGACCAAAATCTAAAGCAGAGAACAGGGTTACAGACGGTACAGAGCTAAGAACAAAGTACTAGGCTGGAAGCGCAGTTTACTGACTTAACAGTGGCTACGATCTGGCAGCGTGGAGGTGGCAGGGCTGAGCATAAGAAGGATGGCTGATTGCAGGATGGGGTGCAGCTGTTGGTCACCTCTCTGCTCTGTCTCCGGCACCCCTGACACACACACACACACACACACACACACACACACAGGGAGAGAGACTGGGGAGGGGGTAATTAAACCCTTGAAGTAGAGGGAGTGGCTGAGGCGGATGTAACAGTAACTAGTTACTTTTATAGTGGAGTAATTCAGTTACTAACTCAGTTACTTTTTGAGAGAAGGATGTAGAGGATGTGGCTTGATGTAGTTCACCATGGTTACGACCTGGTGCAGTATGTCTCCGATGGGCACACTCAGTTCTTTAGATGCCAGTTATTCACGGTGAATCATGCAGTGATTCCATATTACACCCCCCTGCTGGGTGATAAGTGTCCGCAAATCACTTCGCTGTCCAGCTATAGACGGAGCCCCATCTGTGCAAAATCCCACCATACACTCCCAGGGAATTCTGTTTTTCTGCATAAAATCATTAAGGACATCATACATTGCTTGGGCAGTCTTATGTTCAGGAAGCGGGAGGCAGTATAAAATATCCTCGTGAATTGCATTGTAATGAAAAATGTCAAAGCATGGGCATTTTTTCCTTCTGTACTAACATCCATTTGAAAAGCATAAGCTGGGACTTTTCTGTCAGCGTGCTCTCTTGGTCATCAGCGATTGCATCAATCCTTCTTTTCCCTGTGTTATCAGACAGTGGTATCATCTTCAGTTTTTGAGCTTCGTCCTCCCCACACATCGTTTTTACCATTTCTATGGCAGCTGGCAATATTAATGTCTCAGCAATGATATGCAGTTTCATAGCCCTAGCAATGGGATAGCTCACCTCAAAAGACACTTTCAGTGCCCGCTCACTAACGGTCACAGCCTTTTTGAAGTACACTTGCTGCTTATTCAGCTCAGCATATTTCTTTTCGAAAAAAGATCTCGGTTTGCTGACATGTTCTTCGTGTGTTGTCTCAAAGTGTCTTTTTAGCTTGCTGGGTTTCATACTCTTGGCAGACAGGATGTTACCACACAGCAGACATTTTGGCTTGTCCTCGTTGCTTTCAGTGATGATAGTAAATCCATACTGAAGGAAAATTTTGTCATATTTTCTCTGTCTTTTTGGTGTCTGTTTCTCCATTCCTCTTAGAACTGTCTTTACCGGGCCAGGTGGGCGAAGAAATCTTTCCATTTTGTTTTCTGTTTTTCCCTACTGACTGCAAGTTTTTGTTTAGACAGGTTGAAGTGGGAACCCAAATAGTGGTCACTTGTGCAGTTACGTGATTGCGGCTGTCAATCAAGATGCACCAGCTCAGATATTTGTATATGCTGCATTTTATATGAACTCAATTTATATTCAAGAAAGTGAAAGTATAAAATACAGTTCTTTAAGATAATGTGTGGTGTTTTTAATAAAAAAAAAATAAATCAAAAAGAATAATAACTAGTTAAAAAAATATTTTTATCATTAATTTTTACTTTTTTTTAATCAATTACATTTCAGGCGACCCCATTTGAATTCCAGGCGACCCCACGTTGGGTCAGGAACCCAAGGTTGAAAAACACTGCTGTTGACAGAGTACTGAAGCTGCTGCTGCTGCTGCTGCTGCCGCCGTCTTCCCTACACAGTCAGAGTTGCCACATATCCCCCCAACCATGTTCTGTCAGGCACACTGTACCATCTGAATTTCCAAAATATGTTTCCCTGTCCAATACAACACTTGAAGATGGCATTTTTTTTTTTTACTTATAACTGAGAAATACAGTGTCAGTGCAGCAGGAGTTTTGAATTCTCATCTTCAGAGATCATTTTATTTCACAGTTATCCCCAAACTCTTGAGCATCCTTCTTTGTTGCATTTGTGGCAATTTTAAGATAAATAAGTAAGTAAGTAACTCTTTGGAGATGAATATTGAACAGTTTTGAGACAAAAAGGTGGTGATGTGATGCTCACTCTGTGTCTCTGAGCTTCATTCTGCCCCCACACACACTATAATAACAATAATCCTGAACTCGCAATGTACTGAAGGAAGGGCAAATACAGACAGTGAGAAGTTAAAATATATTATCTGCTTCTTCTCTGCCTGTTAAATCTACTTTATGGTTTGCAGTCTTTCAGTATTACTCACTTTTTCCTCTTGCTCATTTACAAATCCTATTCCAGCTTTCAGCCTGGTCAGGATATTACAAATAGCAGTATGAGGTGAGGCGAAGAATATGTGAAATATTTAGCAGAAGTTGGAAAAAGTAAAGTAAGTATTAATGTCTTCCATCCACTTTTTAATTTAGTGAAATGTCTGCCTCTTGAGGAAAAAACAACTGAGCTCTTTGAAGCAATATGGGCTGTAAGAGTTACCCTAATTGAAAATCATTCTAAGAGAAATAGAAAAGCATATGTGTGCAGGCTGCCACCATATTTCTTGTCATTTGACAGTCATAGGGAGAAAAAACAAATCCTGCGTATATTGGATTTATCTCTTCTTCTACTCTTGATTAATTGTCAGCCATTTAGCGTGCTGCCTTTGCTTTGTGAGGTGCATTTCAGTCAGTATCCTAAAATCAGTGGTAGTTTTAAAAGCCCTGTTGATGCTGGAAATGTCCACTTTCCAGAGGACTTACCATGTATTGTTACATTCCTGCTCTCTAAATAAACAGCATGAATAATTAATCTGAAAGTACAGACAGTGTTACTTTGAATTCTTATTAAGTTATAGCTAATAACAAGCTGGGAAACTGTCAAAGTGAGCAACTACCCCAGAGCCCCAGACCCTTATGGGCCCCCAGGAATCTTGTCTTATCTTCTCTATTCCGTGTCTTTATTAAACCAAGGCAGGGCAGTGCATTTTTTTTTTATTTTAATGTAATAATTACTTAAGTACTATCCAAACTGACATGTTCAGCACCTGCAATTACTTCATTTTGAAGCCCCTTCCTGTAGTGGAGCCCTGTGGCAGTGTTTTAAATACTGTCCTTATTTCAGCTGATATTGTATTTGCATTGTGCAGATTTCTTAAATTAATTGTGTTTAATCTAATAACCACAAACGGACACACAACATCTGGCATGGGTGGTATCTCAGTGCATGCATGTTAATTGTTTTTGGGGGTCTTGGCAAAATGTAATGGATCTGCAGTTTTCAGTTTGTTCAAATCAAATCATCAAATATGTCAGCTTGTTAAGCAGCCCTGCCCTTCCAATTTTTATGTTTTACCCAACCCTCTATTGTCAGCTTCAAGTAAGAAATGATGAATATACAATGTCAGGTTAGACTTTCAAAGTTAAAGCCTGTTGACAAACATTCCATATACAATGATTACATATTATGACTTCTCAGATTATTATAAACAGTATGAAATGTTCACAGTTTGGTTAGGTTTAGGCACAAACATTACTTGGTTATGTTTATTTAAAGACTATGTCTTATGTGGAAATAACTGCCCCTTACATAAGATCAAATAATCTAATTAAATATGAGCTTTGTGATCAATCAATGGAAATGAACCGTGCATACCAATATTTGCTGTAACCATTTAAAACATTTTAATTTTGGTAAATTATTACGGAGCCCCAGACATGACATGGTCAAAAAAAAAATTAAATTGTGGCCACGAAATAAGTATAACATGCACACGAAATACTAATTCGTGGCCACAAAGTAGGTATAATGTGTGCACAAAATACATAATTCCTGGACAGCTGGGTAAGCAAATCAAGCACACCTTCTCTAGAAACTGCAATAGCCTGCGTGATGTCCTTAAGGTGAGTGTTTTTCATATTCTGTCCTAGTCAGTATCTTGTTATCCCACATTAGGCAGTGCCTTTCATTGATCATCTCCTTTGAAAGTAGCATCATGTGTGTCAGACTCTCAGCTGAGGGAATACATAGGCTACATGAGCCGCAGCATTTAATGATGTCACCGAACTCAGCCGTGCAGTTACAGTAGCGCTCACTGTATGTATCATGTTGCCAAGGGAATCTGAGGAGCTGAAGAACACCAAGCAGGTTAGCACCGAGCTGTTATCCTTACAAAGGAAACGAGCGACCAGTTTCCTCCTCTGCCGACTTTCATCAAACCTTGCACAGCAAGAACAGCTTGTTCAACATCGGACCCCCAACTTTCTCCTGCAACCACCAGCACCTTCTCTTCAAAGACTGGAAACGTTGAACTGGGCTTAGATAGCAAACCATAGCACGGCTAAGCACAGGACTTTAAACTCTGGTTGATGTAATGTGTTCAATTGATGTGTTTGTTCAATATTTTGGAGTTATTGTGACCTCAAGTCAAGTAATTGGTAGTTTGCTTTCCTAGACAGCTAATTCGACGATAGTCTCTGCATGCAACTAACCATCTTCTATAACCTGGCACCATGTCACACACACACACTCACAGACACACACATTCCTTGAGGCTAGAGCATATCACACCCACTTGTGATATCATTGACCACCATTGTTTCTTTGTTCTGCCAGGCGCTCACACACACGCACACACTCACACACACACAGACACACACACTTGTATATAGTACATGTTAGTTAGATTGTGTGTTTCCATTTTGTGTTAAATAAAAGACCTTGAACCTTTTTGCAGTCTATTTAATATTGTACATGAGTGAATGTTGCCAACCTCTACACCAGGGGTACTCAAATACAAATCTTAAAGGGCCACAAAGATTTTTTTCAATGACTCAAAGGTCCATGTATTGAGGTCGGCCAGGCCACATGCAATAATACTGTAATATTCAAAACAAAATGTCCTTTTCATTCTAAACAACAAAATACGAACAAAAATGAAATGTAATTTCCATTTTAACATAAATCCAAATACATAGTTGAATATTTCCTCTTTTTGTTTGCCTTCAAACATTGTGTCCATCACTTCATCATGCATTATTTTATTTCATTGTGACATAGATGTGACAAGCATCCTGCTTGCAGCTTGATATGACGATTTCAGTGCATTTATTTGTGTTGTGCTTATCTCTGAATTTTGAGGAAATGTCTCTTCAAAATTCCTATGCTTCGTCTCATAATGCCGTTTCAAATTGGAAATCTTCATCACAGCTTCTCCTGGCATATTGTAACGCCCCTTGTGGACTGTGGCGCAATGACTCTTGGGTATTCTGTCGATTTTGGTGTAATTATGATTCGTGAAAGTGTTTGTGAATAAGATGATATGTAAGATGGTTGTTGGTTAATTCACGTCATTTGTTCTTTGATTAAATGATGTTGAGTTTTAACAAGGATGATACAAATTTTGGCACCGTGAGTGAAAGGGTGTTTGCCGGGAGTAACTCCCCGTCCGTTACGCAACAGGTGATGAAGTATGATGAGACTTGCTAAAACATGTTAAACATCGGAAGTGTGTGTCACTGCTGCACTGTCAGATCCGCTAGTTCTGTCCTGGTCGGAGGGAGAATGAATAGAAGTTTTAAGTTCCTACTTCTAGAAGTTGCCGATTCTCACTGTCCACTTTATTATAGCAGTTGACTTGGAACACGCCATTTCAATCTCTTGCCACCGGCAAAATGTGAATACGCGAACTGCTCTGAAAACGAAAGTGAAAGTTAAAAGTTGCGATCGCAGCGGTGAGTAACCCAGTTGTCTTTGTATCGTTGGCATGTAGACAAGTCCCGGTGTACACGTGCTGACCCAAACAAAACACATGGCGAAGGAATAACAGTACGGGGGCCACAAACAGGAGGCCGGCGGGCCGGATGCGGCCCGGGGGCCGCCTATTGAGGACCGCTGCTCTACACTGTCAAGAACTCCAAAATCCTTCAACCATTACAGCTGTTATGGTAAATTTGGTTGTAGTTATTAAGTTAATTATTAACCAGAGTTAGAAACAGTTCAGTACATTTTTATGAGACTGATTTAGTAAAATTGCTATCTTTTCCCTTCTTCAAGGGTGGTGCCCCGAGGTGATCTAATGCAAATTGGACCATATTATTTATCATAATAATTATCCCAAATAATCATTACTTATTATTGATAGCCAAATTTAACCTAAATCCCCCTTTTATTGTTGTTAAACACACCTTAACTGGGCCTTGTGTAAGGCAAGGCCCAACACCGAGCTGTCCAGGAATGATATTAATATCATTAATTAGTGTTTCGTGCGCACATTATACCTACTTCGTGGCCACAAATTACGAAATTGTGGCCACAATTTAGTATTTCGTGGCCAGGAATTAGTATTTTGTGGCCACGAAGTAGTATTTCGTGCACACGTTATAGCTATATTGCGGCAACAATTTATTTATTTTTTGACCATGTCATGTCTGGGGCTCCGTAAATTATACACTGGAAAAGGAGATAATTCCAGGTCAAAGTACTCGGTTGGTACTAAAATTCCTTCCAGCATAAATTACACAAAACTGTGCTCCTGTCAACAGTTCCATCAGGGCACTTTTTGAAGCCCCATTCTGGTGTGTTTTGGTATTTTTAAGATAATTTCAGATAAATAACTTAATTGTGTGCTTAAACTTGAGAAAAAATTCAGCTTCTAAATGGAATGGACTCCAGTTGAATCTGGGACCTTTATGTTATCAGTCAAGCATGGCCTGGAGAGTGGTGTGGCTCCTTTAAGAACGGGCAGTTTGTAGTGAGTAGATGGAGAGCGATAGTCGGTGGCCGAGCAGACAGCTGTTAGCCACCAGAACAGACGGACAGTTTGGCAGTAAAGTTGTCTAGTGGGAGTAAATGGACAGTACAGGTTACAGTTCGACCATGAAAAAGCTCTGAAGCTCCTTAATACTCCTCATATTTGAGTGACAGCTAATTCTATGCTATTTTTCTGTGAAAACTTGGTTTCAAATGAAGCATTTCTCTTTAACATTATGAGATAAGGAAACAATTTAATAATCTTTATTTAGTTTTCAATGTTGACAATGAAGTGCAAGATAATCTCCACATTAGTGTGGAGTGAAAAATTAAAATAATATCAACAAATCAATAACAAAACAAACAAAAAACAGAGCCTGTGTGAAATTACGTTAGTGACTATTGCAGCCATCTGATTAATCATGTCTTCCTTTATATGTCAACCATTTCCCACAACTTTTTCTGAAAACATCTTCTTTCATTTTCAACTTATATGTGAGATATTCCATCACAAGTATATCATCTATAATTGACATTGTAACTTGGAATGTCAGACTTAAGCCAGTTCTTAGTTATGGTCTTCTTCCCAGCCAACAGAAGAATCCTGACCAAATATTGGTCACCTACATGCACTGTGCCCTCCAAATGTCCAAGGTACAGAACAAGACAGGATTTAGGAATCACATATCCCAAGACATCACAGAGAACAGTGTGAACATTCCCCCAGAAGGGTTGTATTTTTGTACATTTCAAAAAAATGTGTGTGTGGTCTGGATCCATGTGGTTACATAATCTCCAACATGGCTGTTGAGCATTTATCTGTTTACTTTTGATTTAAGGTATAATAAAGTACCAAATTAGATTCTTCCAACTGAATTCCCTCCATTTTGGAGATTGTGTTGTAATTTGGTGTGTTTTCCACATATCATACCATATCCCCTCTGGATTGTCCTCACTCAGCTCCCTTTCCCATTTGGCTTGAACATATGTTACATCTATTCTAGAATCCATCAAACAGCCATACAGAACCCCCACAGCCTTCAGAATAGCCTGGCTATAAGCTTTTACAAGTACCTTTATGATGGGATGTATTTTATCCTCGGTTGTTTTAATACTTTTGATATGATAGTCCCTCATTTGTAGATATCTAAATAAGTCCTGATTCATAAGATCATGTGTATTCTTTAGTTCTTGAAAGCTTTTCATTTCACCTCTTTAAATAGTTGTACATATAGCTGCAATTGTGGCATGTGGTTGCTGTGGAGTAATGAGCGGCGCGTGCGGACGCAGCGGCTCCCCTCTGTCCCATGCCTGAGTGTGTATGTCCGTCCCAAGGTGTACAATCAGCCTTGGGACTCTTTTTGCAATTGGAAACACAATAATCTGCAAGTTAAATCCGGCACACGCTAAGGAGTTACACAGCCTTGGCCTACTCTGGCAGACCGCTCTGACATCGACCCCCACTACTGCAGCACACCCGTAGAGGAAGCGCCGCAGGTGGTGCGAGAGGAGGCAGAAGCCCTCCAGTAGGATGAAGGCCGTCTGCTCTCAGCAGGTGGGGGCGACCCCAGAAAGAGGGCCAGTTATCCAGGAACCTGTATCCCTGCTCCCTACAGTGATGCGCCAGCCAGCGGTTCATAGCTGTAAGCCTACTGTACATCTCATCATTACCCCGCTGGGGTAGTGATGGGATACTCGACTCCTTTTACTACCTCGAGTTTGTGTGAGTCACTCACTAAAGTGAATTGGGTTTTCGAGTCACTTGAGTCACTTGAGTCAGTCACCCAGAGTGTGCAGCACACTATAATTTTCTAAATGTCAATTAGAAACTTGATGGGGCGGAACTGCAGAAGAGGGACAGCAACACAGTTGTAGTTTATTTTCAGTTTTTATTTACATACATACATTTGCAAGACAAACATGATTTTGTATTGAGAATAATTTATGCGCCGTCACTCAGAGACTTCCTGTGGATGGAGCGGAGCAGCACTCTGCTCAGGTGAGGGAGCGGCTCTCTGAGAGCACGCGAGGAACGGCGAGGAGTAGCGAGTTGGTGAGTTTCTCAGGAAAAGGGGGGGGGCTCTGCGAGCTGGAGGGAGAGCGACTGAGCTGCTGTGAGCTACGAGTTGCAGCCACTGAGTCCTGAACGGTAGGGAGCAGCAAGTTTTTCAGGTAAGGGAGGGGCTCTACGAATTTGAGGGAGAGCGAGTGAGCTGTGAGCTGTGAACTACTGGGTCAGTCAATCGTTCTTTTTCTGTATTAGCCTCAGCTCAGCTGAGACAGAGGAGTTGAGTTATAATGACCAGAGCTGTTGCTTCAGCCACTGAGCTAATACAGCAATTAGCTTGATACATCAACGCAAGTGCAATTAGAATAACAGTTGTGTGGCATGTCTCCTCTTTGCTGTTAGCTGGCGGTAGCAGCGGTGAGCCAGTGAACGAGTTAATGGAGATAATGACTCGTAACTCCTGAGTCAGTAAAGTGAATCTCGAGTTTTGAACGATTCGTTTATGACTCGCACAACACTACACTAGGGTAAGGGACCAGAGACAATTAATCGATGCTGACACATCTTTCTTGCAGCCTGAAAATTCCTGGCTAGACTATCTTTTGTAATCTCAGACTGCTTCTGACGAATATTGTTGGCGCCACCATGAATTACTGTGTTGCTGTAGCTTGTGGTGCTGTGTGCCTGAGTTCCCTGTTTATCCCTGCGTGATGCCAGCACCCTAAGATTAGCCTCTATGTCGGAAGCTCTGGCCCCAGGTAAACAGTAAACAGTGGCTGACGAAGCTAGCTTAACGTTGCGAAGTCCCCTATCACTAGCGTGTGGAGGCACGCGAGCCAGCCGGGCTAACAACTGGGCTAGCAAGAACAGAAAACTGGTTAGCAGTCGGGAGGGGTGACCAAATGAGACTTAAAACACTATCAAGAGGGCAACTATGCAGATATCTCTATAATAACCAAAACATCTGGCAGAAAGGGTTGTGTTTGTTTAAGTATATAGAAAGGAAAAAGTGATAAAGAATGAGGAAATACATTTCAAGGATTTGGTTGTAAAATAAAATAAAAAACATAAAAGACTAGAATCAAATCCTTGAAGAGGCAAATTAAGTGTTAGCAAATGACTTGCCAACCTCCTTTCTATAATCCACATCTCCCCTTGTATGTCAACCTCCTACATTGGGAAACAAGTAAATTCACATCACATAAAACCCCTTCATACTGCTGAGAAATCTCTTTCCTCCTTATTAAAACTTCTTGTCAAATTTCCCAAAACACCGTCAGCCAGCCAATTAAATACTCCATATCTCTTCAAATCAATTATCTCCACCACACAAGTGCCCTGCAACACTGTTGTGAAATGATTGAGCTAATGGGTTTTGTTCCCACGCAGACGGTATCAAACAACTCCGCAGCAATTAGGATCATTATCCACCCTCATGTTTTTGTTCAAGCCCATGTCAGGTTCATTTTGCTAACTCGCAGGTTCAGCTATGATTGAATTTGAAGCTCCCAAGCATGCTGTGCACTTTCAACCTTGTTGAAACACATCAGGTGACCACAAATGCACTTCAGTTGCTGGGAGCCCTGAGTGCTCTCTATGGCACAGATAATTGACCTTGTGGTGGAAAAGTAGTACTTTTAGTACCTCGAGTAGCTAATATATAGTTAAGGTTATTGATAAATGACTTCATGACTGGCAGCTTCTACAGAATCAGGGAACTACGAGACAAAAAAACAACTTCAGTGTAGCAACACGCTGCAAACACATTAAGAAAAGACGTGACAAATCATAGTCCTGCTTACTGTTCCCTTTAGCTGCCAACTCTGTGTAAGGAAAGCTGTGAAAATATAACATTAACTACAGCAGGACATCTATGACAGCAATGATGCAAAGGACTCTAAATGACAAATGATCATTCATCTCCTCAGCCTCCTCAACTATTTTCTTCCTCCTGTAACCTTTCGCCAAGGCTAACAGTCCAGTCTTCTGTGATATACAAATGTGTAAGTTCAACCACTGTATACGTCTGCATATATTTCATAAACTACAATTTTGTCAAAACATGACTGTGCCTACCTGAAGCCTCTTGGTGTCTGCTGTGCTTCTACAATGTACTTATATTAACATACATTTTTGTGGGGTTTGGTCCCTATCAAATTGTAATTGGGGCAGCAATAGCTCATTCCAAAAAAAAAAAAAAAAGATGTGGACTAGCAGTTGGAGAATGCTAGTTCACATCCTGGGCATTGCCGAGGTGCCCTTGAGCAAGGCACTGACCCCTAACACTGCTCGTTGGGCACCGTAGCATGTGTGGCCGCCCCTTCACTCATCTCCTCTATACATTGCATGTGTGTGTATGCCTGTGTATATAATGTGAGTGGTAAAAAAGAATTTCCCTTACGGGATTATAATAGTATAAAAACAAAAAACTGATACTGAATTTTAAGGTGTATGTAAGGTCCCACAGGGTAAGATTTTGTATGTACCCTGTATAAAGGTTAGGAGACCAGGCCCGACAGCATATGGATAAGGGCATAGTGACCTCTGATCTACGAGTTTATATCTCTCATGGTCTTTGCAAACTAATAGTTCGAAGCAGCTGTAGATATGCACACAAAACGGATCTCTGACAAACCAGGACTGTTGTTGTGTGTTTTGTTCACTCATAGGATGGCCTTTCGATTTATCTGCTGTGGTAGACTGACTGTCACCCCCGTTCCTTAGCTGAGAGGATATAACCTAAAACTAGAGAAGGTTTGGGAGGAATGACTTGGCATTAAACTGTACACACCGAGGTGTGATGTTGTTCCTCCTTAATCAAGTTTGTATAAACTACTTAAATTTAAGCCATCAGTGTCTCTGAGTCTTCTTCATCTCTCCTGAATGGTCAAGCAAACCGAAATGCCACAACATGAAATTCCTCCATGGCCAAATGCCCTAACTTGCCATGTCAAACATAATTTTCTATGACTGCTAGGAAAAGGGAAGTTTCTAACTTGATGTCTCTAACTGGTAAGCAAAGAGTTTCAAAGTCTAGTACAAATCCAAACAACAGAGACAACAGCAACACTATGCTCCTTAGTGTTAACTAGCCAGCTTGCAGACCCCGGACCGTAGTATGGGGTCTCTGGTTTGATGTAGCAAAACACAAAACAAAACCCAGGTCTGAATGAGAGAACGGTTCTTTAATTTTACCTCTGCAGGATCTCATAACACGGCAATGTACATAGCCTCTGTTCACTGTGGCTGCAACTCATCACAACAGAATGTGCATGCACTCCCCTTCACAGTTACTTTGTCGCACCACACTGATGTCACACATAAATCTAGCGCACTGACGTTGCATACCCCTATTTCACAGGTACACACACAGCTCTACATACACAACCAGCCATACACATTAGACTTAGCCTGTAACACTACCTTGTTGCTTACTTTGTCAATCTGCAGTTTTGCTGGGCTGGTGTGTTTTACTCTTTACTCCAGGTTGAAAATGGTAATGTAAGCGAGGAAGTGGATAAATGCTAATGTTAGGTGTTGTCTAATGTTAGCTAAGTTTTACCTTGAAATATGGTCTACACAACACTGTGGTCATGCTTAGATTTGCTGATTACTGTATTTGTGTCTGGTCTGCTTTCATTCTACCCAGTCGTTTCTCTTGTCTGTGGGCCTGTGAGTGTGTGTGTGTGTGCGTGTGCGTGTGCGTGTGCATCCGGGGCAGCAAGAGTATGTATGCCAGTCAGAGCGATGCTCCCTGTCAGGAGTGATGAGTGGTAATTGAATTTTGTCAGGCAAAGCTGATGGGGCAGGGCTGGCAGACCAGTGTGTGTTGCATGAGAGGGTCTTGGTAGCAAAATGCTTTTAATTTTGTCAGTCAGGGGCAGTATGGAGGTCCATCAACTGTGAGCTGCCATTTTACTATTTGTCTCTGCAGCCTCTCTGTCTTTTTGCCTGTCTGTCTTGGTCTGTATCCCTTGTTACTTCATTGGCATTGACCAAATACAGCATCCCTAGAGCTGCTGTAATTAATATTTGTATAGAAACAATGGATCAAATGACTATGTATGTCGTGATATTTGACATTTGTAAATACCTTCAGCTCTGCAAAGGTTTTGGTTTTTACTGCAACTCTGCTCATTTATAGCAAAAGAAAAGCTCTGATAAATTCACTGAACACTATCTGCCCAACACCAAATAGGAGACAGCAAGCTAGCAGATAAAGTTAGCAATGGCTGGTCAACACAGATTAACAGGTTTTAGGCCATGAAAGGATACAAAAACAATAATAAAAAAACAAAACAAAAAGAGTTTAACTAACTATTCTAATAAATCTCAGTAAGAAAAATAAGTAATAGGCAAAGATGTAAAGCAATTTTATTATTACTTTAGACCTAGTCCAGCATGTTCGCACTCCCAACCAGTCAAATACAGCAGCCTGGGCAGTGACCTTACACATCTAACTTTGGTGCTGCTGCCAGTTGACCACTTTTCGTAGACATCCATCTCTATCCAGCCTGCCATCACGGGATATTCACCTGGATAGCCTGTCTGGTGTTCTCAAATCTATGGCAAAGTAATGCCAAACGCTTTTCCCTCTGCTCTATCAGAAATCCTGTCGAGCCCTCGATCTTAGGAAATCTACCAACTACCGCCCCCCTTTCTCTGGTGTTTGGGCCTTTTTAGAGTCTATTTTCCATACCCACCTACTTGTCCTAATTGGTCACTTTGATAGATTAAAGTTTTATCTATCCAATGGGAGAAAAGAAGGATGGGTCTGCCTCATACCCCTATGAACAGACATTAAAATGGCTGTGCTCAACGTGCGCTCTCTTTGAAACAAAACTTTTATTATAAACGATGTCATTTTAGACAACAACTTAGACAGCATCCTCCTTACAGAGACATGGCTTGGCACTGATGCACCTGTTGTTCTCACTGAGGCTTCCCCACCAAATTTTAACTTTTTATTTTCTACGAGGGGGACAAAAAGGAGGTGGAACTGCATAAATCACTAAAGACACCATGTTGTCAAATGAAGTCTTTTTTAACAAATATTTATCATTTGAATACCATGCCTTTGTTTTTAGCAGCCCCCCATCCTCTGTATGACAGTCTATAGACCACCCCGCTATTCCACCTCTTTTAACAGTGAATTCTCAGGGCTACTGTGTGTTTTTTACGATCACCAGTTTTAACCAGCAGGAGGCCCCAGTGAGAACAGTGAGGAAACGCTACCTAACTTCTGAAGTGGCTGCAAATTTTATCCAGATTTTACAGAGCACTCCTGCAGAAATTTTACCAGCACCATGTGATTTTATTGTTGACAGCTTTAACCATAAAATAAAATCAGCGCTGGACTCTGTGGCTCCACTTTTAATAAAAACAATTAATACAAGACCTACATCCCCGTGGAGGAATACAGAAATTGAAAAACTCAAGAGAAACTGCAGGAGTGCTGAGAGGAGATGGAGAAAAACAAAATTAACAGTTCACTATGAAATTTTACATGGACATCTCAAAACATATAATAATGCAGTCAAACAGGCAAGAATCTCCCACTTCCATAAAATCATCAACGAACATAGAAACAGTAATTAGTACTGCCCACAGTAAAGCCCACAACCTGCCTATTAGACTCAATTCCCACACCGTTTTTTAAAACACTTTGTGGATTCTTTGAGGATCAGCTGTTATACATGGTGATTTGCTCTCTTCAGACAGGTGTCTTCCCCGCCTCCTTTAAAACGGCGGTGGTGAAGCCCCTTCTGAAGAAGAGCAACTTAGATCCCAACAACTTTAATAATTATTGGCCTGTATCCAACTTACCATTTTTAAGTAACATTTTGGAAAAACTTGTTTTTAACCAAGTAAATATATTTTTTAATCGCAAACAGCATTTTAGAAAAGTATCAGTCTGGTTTCAGGACGAACCACAGTACAGAGACAGCCCTTTTAAAGATTTTAAACGACATCAGGTGCAACTTAGATAACCATAAACTCACAGTATTGGTACTACTGGATCTAACCGCTGCCTCTGATACAGTAGACCATCACATTTTATTAAATAGACTAAGGAACCTGGTCGGCCTCTCTGGTACTGTTCTTAACTGGTTCGTCTCTTACCTCACAGATCGACATTTCTTTGTAAGTATGGATACATGTTCCTCAGAAACCCACAAAATAAAGTGTGGCGTTCCCCAAGGGTCAATTTTAGGTCCAACTCTGTTTAATCTTTACATGCTTCCCATTTTTGTGCTCTCACCTTCCAAGGTCAAAGTTCTCCAAAAGCATAATGCACCACCACTTTTGCAAAGCTGGCATGTCCACCTGAAGACGGAAAAAAATAATTACTACTAAACACAGATTAAGGGCTCTATCTTGCACTCAGCGCAATTGACTTTGTACACTGGCGCTTTTGTAATTCCCATTTTGCATTCGGCGCACACTGGAATTTTCCCTCCGCAGACGCACGTCCTTAAATTAGGGAATGACTTTGCGCTCCCGGGGCGGTTCAGCGAAAAGAGGAGGCTGTTCCGGCGCAAACGTTCACTGGTGCTATTTTGCCGTTTCAGAAAACACTTGCGCCACAGACCAGGAAAAACCTAGTCTAAAGTCAGTGGCGCTTATTCAGATGCTATTTTAAGGGCGCATCCTTGGCCATAATGTAGCGTGTGCTTAACGTGCATACACTTTGCTTCTCTCATCTACATGGAAGCAGTTACCGTTTTGGCAAACAATACAAAAAAAAGTTGAAAAGATTTAAACAAAAGAACTCATAATTTTTCCCTCTGATATGCGACGCGCCCACCGTAGCCGTGAGGGTCTGGGAGTGGCAATGCGCGATATGCTCCTAGTGGAGCGGGTGGACGGAGACGGAGTTGGGGGAGGAGGAGGAAGGTGCACAACAGGAGCAGGTGGTGCGTTTGGAGACTTGAGGCGATGCGCCTGAGAGGCCGCAGCAACATCGCCACCCGGTCAAGACGGGCATGAATACCTTGCCGCATCCCGGACAGTGCGGTCCGGTCTGACAATGCTGCCACGGCGTGTAGTGGGTCTGGATCCTCTGCACCTTGGTGTTTGCGCTGCTCCCTCATGAGCTGGCCGTTGCGCACTGCTCGGCCCGTGTGCACTGCTCCCGAGGCCAGGTGCGATGTCCTGGGGATGCCAGCCGTAGAAACAATTGTGGCAATTTCCTCCCACACCCGTTTAACCAAAGATAATTTGGATGGATTTCTCTTATCCCCATACAAGGCCACTTCTCTGTCTTTTACTGCCCTGACGAGAACGTCGGTATCCTCGGCTGTGAACAGCTCCTGGCGTGCGCCTGGCAAATTCGCCATTATAATAGCAATGCGCCATGGAACAAGCGCGCCTGCTTTTAAAGGGAGTGTGAGATGACGCTCTGATTGGTTTATTGCACGTTACGCCCAAACCACACCTATGAATAATGTAGCTACTTCAGACCAACCCATTTTAAATTTGCGCTGGGCGCAAGAGTCATTAATCCCGCATGCATAATAGCAACAGCGCCTGAGATCCGCCCACAAAGTTACTTGCGCTTTGCGTTTGATACTTGCGTTTCAGATCGTTAAATATAAATTACAAATAGTGTATACCATTACCTCTATTTCCAAACCAGTGATCTCTTTCCACTGCCCATGATTTATTGACTGGGAAAAGTTTCTAAAATTGAAAAGGAAGCTGCATTAAGAATGAACTATGTAGCTATTAAAATGATGTGGCTTTTTATGGTGCCAGTTTATGAACTGTATAATCATAAACATTTTGGTACTTGATGCACAAAAATGCAGTTATATTAAGGTTGCATCATAAAAAGGCTACTGCACAGATCAGAACGTGATCCGGTGAAAAAACAACGTAGGACTGGGCAATATGTTGATATTGTGATAAGAGATTAGAAATTGTCTCGGACTTTGGATATCATAATCATGGGATTTGATATCGCTCAGCCCTACAACAAAGCTTTTCAGAACTGCATAGGAACATGAACACCAATGAGAACCAAAATGTAAGTATTTGTTAGTGACCTCAGCAGTTCTCTCATTTCCTGATCACCAAATCCAAATTGCACATTTGCACATTTGGAATCCAGAAAGAATATCTCTCTCTGTGTTGGCTTCAAAACCTGTAATTGCGGTTAATGACATTTCAATGACATAATGAGAGGTTCATACAACACAACACAACACACCACAACACTAGTATATATAACAATTTTAAGAACAGTTGATAGTTGTGCCTCATGGAAATAAAAAAGCAATGAGGACCAAAATTAATTAAGGCAGCTGTGACTCAGGAGGTACAGTGGCTGTTTGAGAACCGGGAAATTCAATCCGAAACTCATCCTGGCTTCATGACGAAGTGTTCTTGAGCAAGACACTGAACTCCTAAATGCTCCTGGTGAGGCAGGATCTTGAATGGTGGCCTCCACCATACAAGTGTGAGTGCGTGCGTGAATTGTAAAAGTTACAAAGACCCTATAAAAATGAAGACCATTTATGTCACAGTGTGGTGGCAGATAAGATAACTGGGTCATGATCACTCGTATAAATAAGATTTTTGAACATCCCTTGCAGTCCCAGCTGAGCTCTAACATTCAGCTTGAGCCTGATAAAGACCAATGTTTGATGCAACCTTTTATAATGAAATGAGCAACAGGTGTTGCCACAGCTCACCCAAGGCCACAGAAAGGAAGGGGCCTGGGCAAGGCATATGTAGGCTCTTAAGAGCACACCCAAAAAATGAGAATAACAGATGGCAAGTCCTGGGTGATCATAACAATAAAAGAATGGTGAAGGGGGGCATGGACCACCTGGACCAGGGGTATAAAAGCTGGAAAATCAGCGAGAGATCTCAATCCGCCCTGGGGTGGCTCATGTATGCGTGTTCTGTGTTTGTTAATAAACACCTTTTGGACTGAAGACCTGCTGCTTCGCCTCTGATGTTTTGACTCCAACCTTGAGCGTATTTTATAGTTCAGCCATGTCCAAACTATTCCACAAAGGGCCAATGTGGCTGCAGGTTTTCTTTTTAACCAAGCAGCAGCCCACCAGACCTGACTCATTTAATCAACTGATCTCAGTCTTCAGAAAGTTGATTGGTCAAACTGAAAGTTGATTGGTCAAACTTTGTGCTCTTGACTGGTTGGAACAAAAACCTGCAGCCACACGGCCCTTTGTGTAATAGTTTGGACATGCCTGTTACAGTTAGAAAGTGAGTTAATTGTAAAGATAAGAAAAGTAGTTCTCCACTATATGACAGTGAGTTAATTGTAAAGATAAGAGAAGTAGTTGCCCACTACAACAGGTAACATCAGTACTTACAGACAACAGGAAATGTCCAGGTTTCCACACAGGGGTAATAATGGCGTCTCTAATGTGAACATCTCTCTAATAAAAAAGAAACATTTAAAAGATACAAAAAATATAATATAAAATATAATATAAACTGAATCCAGTAGGTATACTTACAGGTAAACTTGAGAATGGGTTGCATGCAGTTGGGTGTCGCCATGTTGGAACAACATACAAATCAGCCACAGAAATGCACTTCCCCTGTGGAATATATTGCAAATGTAAACCTAGGCACCTAAACAGTAAGTAAAAGAGATAAAAGCATATTCTGAAATCAAACATATACCTTTGATTGAGCAATTTGTTCGATAAGCTCAAAGCATGCGTTTCCTGCCTGCAAAAAGAAAAAACTGTTTAACTTGGCAGCCTTAACGACATACACAATTAGTACTCAACTAAGATCCGTTGACTGTTAACTTACGGTTGATTCCATCTCCTTGTTCAGGCCAAGGGTCCAGAAGTCTGCATGTGTCAGGCAACTCTTTTGTGTTTTCACAATCAACTCTGTTTCTGGCCTTTCGGTATCCAGAACATAGTCGAGCTATTCAGAGTAAAATAAAAAATAAATTGTTATTTGCCATGTATTATACCATTCATGACACATGTTACATTTACACCAGGGATTTCATGGATGGCTGGGTTTCAAGATGAGAAGCAGAAACATTTCTCTAAAATGTAATATAACTTCCTTTTGCTTTTAAAAGACATACTACATACCAGCTGCTGTTGGGAGGGATGTGGTTGTAGTGTCCATGATGCTCGGCATGGTCCTACTTTATCACATGTTGTGGTGTTTTGACAATGAGGTCCACATGAGTCACTGTCTATCAAGGAGAATTTAAGTTAGCTAAAAAAACATTACATTGCCAAAATAACTTCATATTGATTTGAAACCCTGCTACTTACCTTTATCTGTGTTACTGTGAAGCCCTTGTTGATGCAGAGGGGCTCCAAATGGTGAGGGCTGATGCTGTACAGATTTTTCAGGCGGTTGGAGTCCTGAGGCTTTAAAAATGTGTGTATATATATATATATATATATATATATATTTACCAAAATTTTTACCAAATATTGCTTGTCCAACGTCATTTAGAGCAATGTCGTGCAGAGAATGTGACCCCTTTCCTCTCTGTAGTTGCTTTTTAAGAAGTTTTTCATTTGTGTTGCTGTTTCGATGAGTACATGTAGTTGTTTTTTTGCAGAGTTGAAAACAGCTGCTCAGCCACCTGGCTATTCAATGAACCCTGAAGTTCTGGGACAAGGTTAATCCTCCTTAACACCTCCTTTGGATCTTTGGTGTTGGCCTCATGAAATTTATCATACAAGACATAATGGTCTGAAGAACCAGTACGTGGATGCCCATCTTCGTCTGGATTTTGTAACTTTTCAGTCAGCCATGGAAGAGGAGTGCTAAGTTTTTTCTGCTGAGCTGCTTTGACGTGGTCTTCGGTTGGTGCAGCCAGTCTTCCTTCATGTGGCTTGAAAGGCAGTGTGGTTGGGACACAGAGGTTAACATGAGTTGCCAAACCCCCGAGCGAAATCGTAAATGGAAACATTTGGTGTTTCCAGAACAGAGGAAGATCAGCAAAATCCCTTGGAGACTCTGACCTCAGGTTAAACTTTATACTGTAGACAACGCCATGAGGGCACAGAATCACTGACAAGCCACCTTTAAAGGAAAGTTTAAAAGTTACATAGTAAATGCAAGTACCAAATCTAAAATTGTTTTTCTGAGCTGTGTGTGAACTTACCAGATGCTGCCCAGATTTTCTGGAATATCTTGTCGTATGTATGTCTGGTCTTCATCTCGTCTCTTAGTCTCGTAATAAGATCCATCCGTGATCCCTTTGAATCCAAATTGCAGGCCTTGCACAGCTTGCGCACTGTCGAAACCTTTTGAAAAACAGAAAATAAGACATTAAGTTAAACATCAATGCACAATACAACTCAAATATACAAACAACAACTGTACCTTTTGCATCATGAGCTCATCCACAAAACGGTCCTCTGAAACCATTCTCAGTCCAGCTTCAGTGGAGGACTTTGAAGAGGCAATCTTTTCAAATTTTGTGTTTAACACAGTCTCCGATTATTGTGTATTCTTCCCAATCCATGGGCCCCAGTGCTCAAAACTAGCAAAGCTATTCTTTGCACGGCCTAGTAAAAATACACTAAACAAGTGACTAATAGTATGGTTAAGTGCACTGCAACATTAAATAAAAGGTAATTACTAATAATGGAGAAATTTGAGAGCATGTAAGTACTTGGGGAAAAGCCACAGGAAATCATCTCCAGTTGAACAGAATCCCAGAACTCTTCAATGCTAACTTCACCAGTGAAGTTCTCAGAGACCTCTTTTATGTCACTCACTGAAAGAAAAAAATTGCAATTTACTCTCACACGACCACTCACAAACACACACACACACACACACACACACACACACACAACATTGTGACTTACCAGCAGTGGCGTGCACAGACTTTTTGAAGGGCAGGGGCGAAAAGAAAAAAAAGGGCACATACAGCACGTTCTCACCACTGAAGAGGGCACTAACTTCTGTGTGTTGCCGAGGGCACTTTAGACATGTTTATTTGTTATACAAATGGCACATTATATAGCCTTAAAACAGACTAACTAGACAGACTAGTTAATTTGTAGCTTGTGGATCAGCATCCACGAGAACTGTGTCGATTCAATATTGGACTGTGAAGAACACACAGAGACATGGATGTATTAAGGAAATAAAACCCTGGGGGGTCTGGGGGTCCTCCCCCAGAACATTTTCAATTAAGTAGATGCCATTTCCTGTATTCTAGTGCATTTAACACAAAATTAGCACCAGAGAATCCAAACTGGTTCTGTGAGATATAGTTCTGGCTCAATATAGATTAAAAAAAAAAAAAAAAAAACTTCTGGAGTTTAGTGTGTTTTCTTCACCCAATAGGGCTATGTGATAAAAACACAGGGAACAATACACATTTAAAATATTTATTTGACACCTCAAAAGAAACAAACTATGATATAGCATGGACATACAGTGGCTTGCAAAAGTATTCACCCCCCTTGAACTTTTCTACATTTTGTCATGTTACAACCACAAATGTAAATGTATTTTAATGGGGTTTTATGTGATAGACCAACACAAAATGGTGCATAACTGTGAAGTAGAAGGAAAATGATACATGGTTTTTAAACATTTTTCAAAAATAAAAAACAGAAAAGTGTGGTGTGCAAAAGTATTCACCCCCCTGAGTCAACACTTTGTAGAACCACCTTTCCCTGCAATGACAGCTGCAAGTCTTTCGGGGTAAGTCTCTACCAGCGATGCACATATAGAGACTGAAATATTTGCTCATTCCTTCTTGCAAAATAGCTCAAGTTTAGTCTGATTGGATGGAGAGTGTCTGTGAACAGCAATTTTCAAGTCTTGCCAGAGATTCTCACTTGGATTTAGGTCTGGACTTTGACTGGACCATTCTAACACATGAATATTCTTTGATCTAAACCATTCCATTGTAGCTCTGGCTGTATGTTTAGGCTCGTTGTCCTGTTGGAAGGTGACCCTCTGCCCCAGTCTCAAGTCTTTTGCAGACTCTAACAGGTTTTCTTCCAAGATTGTCCTGTATTTGGCTCCATCCATCTTCCCATCCAATGGATTGAACAGTGCTCTGTGAGATGTTCAAAGCTTAGGATATTTTTCCATATCCTAACCATCCTTCTCCACAACTTTATCCCTGACCTGTCTGGTTGGGCTTGATGATGCTGTTTGTTCAACAATGTTCTCTAGCAAACCTCTGAGGCCTTCACAGATCAGCTGTATTTACACTGAGATTAGATTACACACAGGTGGACTCCATTTACTAAATTGGGTGACTTCTGAAGGCAATTGGTTGCACTGGATTTTATTTAAGTGTATCAGAGTAAAGTGGGGTGAATACTTTTGCACACCACACTTTTCAGTTTTCTATTTTTAAAAATGTTTGAAAACCTTGTATCATTTTCCTTCCACTTCACAATTATGCAGCACTTTGTGTTGGTCTATCACATGAAATCTCATTAATATACGATTAAGTTTGTGGTTGTAACGTGACAAAATGTGGAAAAGTTCAAGGGGGGTGAATACTTTTGCAAGCCACTGTATATGTTTCCAACTGAGCTGTGCACTTAAAAAGGCATTTTAAAGAAAAGCATTTTTAAAAATTAAAATTGAATAAAAAAGCTTTAAAAAGCTATTCCCACAAGACTTAGCTAGGCTAGCTCCTCAGCATAGGCTTAAACATGTGATAGGCATCTCTACCTAATAATAGCACTTCCAGGCTACATACACTAGTATTTAGTAATGCAACATTGGTAACTTAATACACAGCTTGCTGTATTAGCTACTACCTCACACAGCAGTCGGATGCCGGGTTGCACCTCAGTCAGTATTAAGTCCCCACTGACATGTGACCATTTGAGAGAGAGTGTGTCTAAAACTGAATACTTCAATGGATGGAATGGACTTATTTTAACAACAGGAATGTGTTCTTAAAACTTAAGTTACCATCTATCTAGCTGCTATCAATTTATTCCATAATATACTAAATACAATGAATCTAACTGACCTAGCCTAAATTGTAAATTGAAAATAAAATCTAGAAAGTTTATTAGCCCATCGGCCGTTTGCAAAAAAGAAATAAAAAAAACATTTAAAAAAAACAGAAAATATGTGCTAATGGCCATACAAAGTGTGTTGAACATAAACAGGGTTTAACTTGTTGAGACCATAAAATGACTCTGGGAAAGCTTGCATGCCTTAATTGGAATCAATATTCTCCATCAAATGGCAGGGCAATAGCAGAGCACTTGTGTTTTACCAACCACGAGGGCACTTAAGCACGCGTTCATACCACCCAAGACTAGAGGGCAGGTTATCATGTTTTGCCAACCGGGAGTGAGCTTAAACTTGTTTTAACCACCCAAGAGAGCAATTAAGTGTTTTATTTTCACCTAAGAGGTCAGTTTAGTGTGTTTTGCCAATGAGGAGGGCACTTAAAGACGCCCTTTTGCCACCCAAGTGGACAGTTTATCATGATTTAACCAGCCAAGAGGGCAGTTTAGTGTTTGTTTCACCCAAAAGGGCAGTTTAGTGTGTTTTGCCAGCCAGGAGGGCACTTTAACACATGTTTTTGCCTCCCAAGAGGGCACTTTAGCATGTGTTTTTTTGCCTCCCAAGAGGGCACTTTAGCATGCGTTTTTGTCTCCCAAGAATGCACTTTAGCAAATGTTTTCTCCTCCCAAGAGGGCACTTTAGCACACATTTTTGCCTCCCAAGAGGGCACATTAGCACACATTTTTGCCACCCAAGAGGGCAGTTGTATTTAGCCAACCAAGTGGGACCTTTAGCAAGTGTTTTTTCCTCCCAAGAGGGCACATTAGCACGCGTTTTTGTCTCCCAAGAGGGCACATTAGCACGCGTTTTTGCCTCCCAAGAGGGCAGTTGTATTTTACCAACCAGGTGGGACCTTTAGTACGCATTTTTGCCTCCCAAGAGGGCACTTTAGCACACGTTTTTGCCTCCCAAGAGGGCACATTAGCACGCGTTTTTGCAACACAAGAGGGCAGTTGTATTTTGCCAACCAGGTGGGACCTTTAGCACGCGCTTTTGCCAACCAAGAGGGCAGTTTATCATGTTTTAACCAGCCAAGGGGGCAGTTTAGCACGCGTTTTGGCTACCAAGAGGGGCACTTGGTAGTGCCCCCCCCCCCCGTGCACATCACTGCTTACCAGGCAAGTTGTGCAGGTCCATCACGACTACTGGAGGACAGTAGCCACAGCAAAGACAGGAAAAGGAGTAATCATGGCTCGTCAATGCCTCAAAGTGGAGGTAGGCATGCAGGATAGTGTTTTTGGCAGGAAATTTTACTTTCCTCAGGTTTTTCAATGAGTCTAGTACCTTTGACACTGAAACATTGTTCTTAAAGAGGAGGCAAATGAAAAATACAGTTATTTACATTTTAGAAGAATAAACTCGTTCCAAGAAACACACACAAATATTTTTGCATTTTCCTTACTATGACAATTCCATTGTACTGACCTGTAAGTTGAGTCTCAGGTATAAACATAGTTCAAGGTTCAATATGACATGGTCATCAAAGTTGTGAAGACTGTCCTGCCATTCCTGGTATCGGTACATCATGTGGCACTGTGGACATCGCCGGAAGTAGGTTGATACATCTAGTGAAAAATACAATTTTAACCTTTTAAAGTCATAGAAAGCTTGCACAAAAAAAAAATTCTCCCACTGTTTTATACTTGGTGTAAACTTGTGATGTGACAATAACATTGATTTTTAATAATGAACACTGTCACATTCAGAAATAGCAAACTTTCATGATATGAGGTGAGACATTTAAACTTACGTTCAATTACACCATTAATGGTGATCCTGGCATTTCTGGAGATTATTGTTGACTTCTCAAGATATACTGACCCTGGACAGATGGTGCAAATGGTCTCTGTTGGATGCAACTCTGTGATATAATTTGTCAGTGAAGGTTTCACAAGGTCAATTGGTAGGTTGGCTGGAAGCTTTTTGTGTCTATAGATGTACTGAACAAGTTGCTTCACATCTTCAGCCGATGGTGGATAGACACTGTCTTGGTGTTGTTGAGATGGACTTGTGCTGGCAATCTTTGTTCTGAACACATCTGGTTTGGTTTGAAATAGATGCCATTTACTTATGTTTTTCTGGACACATGAAATTCTTGGTTTGGCACAAGGACAATGCCAGGTGTTAGCTGGTGAATTATATGTCACCATCACCCTCCCAAGGTGACTATAGTGGTGTAAAGTCGGCACGTAGACCATCCATCCATTTTCATCTGCTTATCCGGGGCCGGGTCGCGGGGGCAGCTGCCTGAGCAGGGACACCCAGACTTCCCTCTCCCCCGGACACTGCCTCCAGCTCTTCCGGGAGGATCCCAAGGCGTTCCCAGGCCAGCTGAGTGACACAGTCACACCAGCGTGTCCTGGGTCTTCCTCGGGGTCTCCTCCCGGCGGGACATGCCATGAACACCTCCTGAGGGAGGCGTTCCGGGGGCATCCGAAACAGATGCCCAAGCCACCTCAGCTGGCTCCTCTCGATGTGGAGGAGCAGCAGCTCTACTCCGAGCTCCTCCTGGGCGACAGAGCTCTTCACCCTATCTCATCACCACGACAGACCGATACAACGACCGCATTACTGTGGCCGCTGCACCGATCCGCCTGTCAATCTCACGCTCCATCCTTCCCTCACTCTTGAACAAGACCCCAAGATACTTTAACTCCTCCACTTGAGGCAGGAACTCTTCTCCCACCTGGAGGGAGCAAGCCACCTTTTTCCGGTCGAGAACCATGGCCTCGGATTTGGAGGTGCTGATTCTCATCCCAGCCGCTTCACACTCGGCTGCAAACCGCCCCAGGACATGCTGGAGGTCCCGGCTCGAAGGAGCCAACAAGACCACCTCATCCGTGAAAAGCAGAGATGAAATCCAGTGGCTCTCGAACCAGATCCCCTCCGGCCCGTGGCTGCGCCTAGAATTTCTGTCCATAAAAATAATGAACAGAACCGGTGACAAAGGGCAGCCCTACCGGAGTCCAACATGCACTGGGAACAGGTCTGACTTACTGCCGGCAATGCGAACCAAGCTCCTGCTCCGGTCGTACAGGGACCGTACAGCCCTTACCAGAGGGCCTCCAACGCCGTACTCCCGGAGCACCTCCCACAGAATGCCATGAGGGACACGGTCGAATGCCTTCTCCAAGTCCACAAAACACATGTGGACTGGTTGGGCAAACTCCCATGAACCCTCGAGCACCCTGCGGAGGGTATAAAGCTGGTCCAGTGTTCCACGGCCAGGACGAAAACCGCATTGTTCCTCCTGAATCCGAGGTTCGACTATCGGCCAAATTCTCCTCTCCAGTACCCTGGAATAGACTTTCCCAGGGAGGCTGAGAAGTGTGATCCCCCAATAGTTGGAACACACCCTCCGGTCCCCCTTTTTAAATAGGGGGACCACCACCCCGGTCTGCCAGTCCAGAGGCACTGTCCCCGACTGCCACGCGATGCTGCAGAGACGTGTCAGCCAAGACAGCCCCACAACATCCAGAGACTTGAGGTACTCAGGGCGGATCTCATCCACCCCCGGTGCTTTGCCACCGAGGAGCTTCCGGACTACCTCAGTGACTTCGGCTTGGGTGATGGATGGGTCAACCTCTGAGTCCCCAGCCTCTGCTTCCTCTATGGAAGGCGTGTCAGTGGGATTGAGGAGATCCTTGAAGTATTCCTTCCACCGCCCGACGATGTCCACAGTCGAGGTCAACAGCTCCCCACCTCCACTGTAAACAGTGTTGGTGGAGGACTGCTTCCCCCTCCTGAGGCGCCGGATGGTTTGCCAGAATTTCTTCGAGGCCGACCGGTAGTCCTCCTCCATGGCCTCCTCGAACTCTTCCGAGACCCGAGTTTTTGCTTCCGGGACTGCCCGTGCTGCCGCACGTTTGGCCTGCCGGTACCCATCAGCTGCCTCAGGAGTCCCCCGGGCCAGCCAGGCTCGGTAGGACTCCTTCTTCAGCTTGACAGCAACCCTTACTTCCAGGGTCCACCACCGGGTTCGGGGATTGCCGCCGCGACAGGCACCGGAGACCTTGCGGCCACAGCTCTGGACAGCCGCGTCAACAATGGAAGTGGAGAACATGGTCCATTTGGACTCAATGTCCCCAGCCTCCCTCGGGATCTGGTCAAAGCTCTCCCGGAGGTGGGAGTTAAAGATCTCCCTGGCAGAGGGTTCTGCCAGACGTTCGCAGCAGACCCTCACGATACGTTTGGGTCTGCCAGGTCTGTCCGGCTTCCTCCCCCGCCAGCGGATCCAACTCACCACCAGGTGGTGATCAGTTGACAGCTCAGCCCCTCTCTTCACCCGAGTGTCCAAGACATACGGCCGGAGGTCAGATGATACGACCACAAAGTCGATCACTGATCTCCGGCCTAGGGTGTCCTGGTGCCACGTGCACATATGGACACCCTTATGCTTGAACATGGTGTTCGTTATGGACAAACTGTGCCTAGCACAGAAGTCCAGTAACAAAACACCACTCAGGGTTCAGATCGGGGAGGCCGTTCCTCCCAATCACACCCCTCCAGGTAACACTGTCGTCGCCCACGTGGGCGTTGAAGTCCCCCAGGAAAACGACGGAGTCCCCGGTTGGAGCACTCTCCAGTACCCCTCCCAGGGACTCCAAGTAGGCCGGGTACTCTGCACCGCTGTTCTGCCCATAAGCCGAGACAACGGTGAGAGTCCTATCCCTGACCCGAAGGCGCAGGGAAACGACCCTCTCGTTCACCGGGGAGAACTCCAATACATGGCGGCTGAACTGGGGGGCTATAAGCAAGCCCACACCAGCTCGCCACCTCTCACCGCGGGCAACTCCAGTGTAGAAGAGAGTCCAGCCTCTCTCAAGGAGTTGGGTTCCAGAGCCCAGACTGTGCGTGGAGGTGAGCCCGACTATTTCTAGCCGGTACCGCTCAACCTCCCACACCAGCTCAGGCTCCTTCCCCCCCAGCGAGGTGACATTCCATGTCCCCATGGCTAGAGTCACCATCCGGGGATTGGTCCGCCGGGGCCCCCGCCCACGACTGCCACCCATATCCCACTGCACCGGTCCCTTCTGAACCCTCCCGCGAGTGGTGAGCCCACGGGAGGGCGGGCCCACGTTGATCGTTCGGGCTGCGCCCGGCCAGGTCCCATGGGCAAAGACCCGGCCACCAGACGCTCGCCTGCGAGCCCCAATCCCAGGCCTGGCTGGGTGGGGCCACGGTGACACCGATCCGGGCGACGTGCACGTCCTTGTTGTTCTTTCTGTCATTAGGGGCGAGTGAACCGTTCTTAGTCTGACCCGTCACCTAGGACCTGTTTGCCTTGGGAGACCCTACCAGGGGCATTAAGCCCCGGACAACATAGCTCCTAGGCGTGTAGACTGAAAAGCAAAATTGCTTGGGGGTTTCTTGAAATGACACTTCCACACAGAGAGGGACATTAGCCTTCTGGGCATTTTCTTGCCTTTTCACACAGATTGCCTTTTTAGCCTCACCAAAGAATTTTAAGTCGACCATTTCAGATAGGACTTATTCTTTAAGCCATTCTTCTGTAGCTATTTCCTTGCAATACTCCAGTGAGCGGATGTGTTCACACTGGCTAAATGTCAAACCACTTAGAATCGCCAGCAAACGATACTGTCTGCATTCCTCAAGCTCACACTGCACCTTATGTACATAGCCCCAGGTTTTTTTATTTGAACATGTACAGGAACAGAAAATCCAGGACATCCTTTTTGGACTGCCGATATCCCATTTGTTGCATCCACACAGACACTCTTTAATTTGTAAGTCATCGTGGTGTACTTTTTGTATTGTGTTTTCTCTGGATGTCTTTGGCCAAGTTCTTTTTGTGGCAGTTAAGTTTGCAATGAGGGCATTGCACCTTTTTCCGGGTTTTTGTTGGAGTTTTTGTCTCCTGGGCAGTAGGAACCGAAGACGTGTCAGCTGAACTTGACACCAGTGGTGAGGAGGCTACAGTTGTAGCCAAATCAGGTATAGAATGAACATGTGTATCTGCTGAGGTGGGGATGGCAGAAGGTTTAGTTAACTGTCCCGAGGGAACAGCAAGAGTATTTGTATCTTGTTGGGGAGGAGGAACAGTCAATCCTGCAGAAGAGGAAGCGTGTAGAATGGTGGATGGTGGAAGCAGGGGAGAGGGTGTAGCAGATGTGTCTGATGGAGGAGCAGCAGCTGATGATGTTGTGGCACCTTGGTAAGACTTCAGGTGTCCCTCCATGTCTGTCCTTCAAATAATGCTCCTTTCACACATCAGGCAATAAATAAGTCCTCCACTTCAGCATTTCGAATTGCATTTGCATTTCTTGTCTAAAAGCAAGTCAAGAAAAAAAGTTTAAATTAGCCAATGACTAACAAGACACAAGAACACACACACAGACACACAAAGATACATACCTTTGAATGTGATGGCGTTTTTGATGTGAACATCAAGGTGCAGCTGTAGCTTGGCAGGCAGGCTGGGTTTATATTTAGGGCAAAAGGGGCAGTGAAACAACTTGCAACAAGTTGTGCAGCGTTCCACTGTATGCCTTCCATCTGCTTGGATAATTGAGTGATGCATCTACATATCACAGAAAAACTGATGTTAAGCTCATAGTACATACATTTAATTTTACATAAGATTAACATTATCTTATACGACCTTTACACGCTGGGTGAAAACTCCTTATTTCAGTAAACCGAGCAGCCTGAACGATAGCAAACGTTTACATCTTCATTTTATTTTAATTTGGACAACATCTACAACATCTTAAGACCTATGTCTGTGCTAAACTCCTAACGACGGAGGAAATTTTGCAGTTATGCTAACTCCAGCATATTTACATTGATGCTCTCTGATATGTTAATAATGTGCATTGTCCTAATCAAATAAATACATTTAAAAAAAACTAAAAAAAAAAAAACTAAAAAAGTTGAATAAAGCTGAACACACAGCTATAAATAAACAGTTAGCTTACGTTATCTGCAGAAAAAAAGCCAATGCTACCATAAAACTTTAGGAGCTAACGCTAGCCACCATTGACGTAACTAACTTTAAAATAACAAACAGCCCATCCACATTTTTAACATTCAGTAATTTGCATGCTTTAAATTTACACATATTGATAGCGATGTATATTAAAACGGCAAACATATGCAAAACCCGTGCATTCAGAATTTTTTTGGATGAATAAAATCAGTCACTTACTGTTGTCACGACAGTGATTAAAAACTGTCCTTGGGGAGGCGCTAAAAAAGTTGATTTTTTCCAGTCCTGAGACTGGAGCCGGCCTGAGACTGGAGGCTGCACCGGAAGCAACCCCACACTGGAGGTCTGCAGCCAGACCCCTCTCAAATCTTGTCTCATACACGGCCACATGCTGGACAAGCATCTGGATTTAATTTGCCTCACAGAAACTTGGCACAAACCAGATGTGTTTTCTGTTTTAAATGAGACCTGTCCTCCCGGCTACCATTACCTCCAGAAAGCCCGCAGCACAGGCCGTGGCGGTGGTCTGTCTGTCATCTACCGTGATGAGCTGGATCTGTCCCCCCTGCCTCTACCTGAACTGTCCTCTTTTGAGTGCCTGGCATTTAAATGTAAGCCTCTGTTCCTCACGACTGTACTTCTCATCTACCGTCCACCCAAACCAAACCCAGCTTTCATTCCAGAGATGTACAACCTCCTCTCATCATTCTGTACTACATCTGCCAATACAACTATACTGGGAGACATGAACATCCACTTGAATATCCTCTCCTGCTGTCTTGCTGCTGAATTTCTTCAATTTTTGGACTGTTTTAATCTCACTCAACATGTTGATGTCCCCACTCACACCAGTGGGGCAGACTCTCGATCTAGTCATCACAAACTCTGCTCCTATCAGCAATCTACTGGTGTATGTCCTGGGTGTGTCTGACCACAAGGTCATCTCCATGGAGTTGCCGTATCCGTCCCCCCACATTAACAAAAAACACCAACTCCGCGCTAGGAACCTGAAAAATATCAACCCAGATAATTTTACAGTGGACCTCCAGCGTCTTCTTTCTGCTGAGCTTTCATCAGCTAGTGATTCTGAGGATTTCTATATAAACCCTGCTTAACATCCTGGATCTCCATGCACCCGTTAGGACCAGAACAGTCAGTTTCTCCCGTTCAACACCCTGGTTCACTAGCGAACTGCGGAAAATGAAGACAGCTGGGCATGCTTTGGAGAGGCGTTACAAAGCCTCTGAACTCACTGTACATAAACAAGTCTATCGGTAACACCAAAGGGCCTACTCAAACTTCCTCAGAGAGGCACGATCAAAATTTTACCCCACCATCATAAAAGAGAATCCTGGAAACTCTAAGTTAACCACCACTCTAACTCCACCATTAACCATCTCCTCACGCCACAAACAACCCCACACATAGAAACTACAGAAGAACACTGCAATAATTTCATGGCCTTTTTCAGCTCCAAAATTGACACCATCCACACTGTCCTATCTGGCTGTCTCTCCACTCTACCTATCCTGTCGACCCACAGTCTGAGATCTCCCAGCCTGTCCACTGCTTTCCTGAAGTCTCACAGCAAGAGGTTGAGGAAATCATCAGGAGGATGAAACCCTTTACTTGTGCCCTCAACCCCTTTCCCACAGCCCTGGTGAAAACAAACATCTCTATCATAAGTCCTCTGATCACCACAGTGATAAACCACTCCATCCAGGCTGGCTATGTTCCATCTGCCCTAAAAACTGCCGTAATCAGACCTATCCTTAAAAAAACCCTCCTTGGACCCTGAAATGCTTGCGAACTACAGGCCCATTTCCAACCTTCCATTTCTCTCTAAGGTACTAGAAAAAGCAGTTTCTGCTCGCCTACAGGATCACCTGAAACACAACAACCTTTTCGAACGGTTTAAGTCTGGTTTCCGCTCCGCCCACAGCAATGAAACAGCTCTGATTAGGGGCCACAAACGACCTGCTGATGACGGCGGATGCTGGCTCACCCTCTCTCCTCATCTTACTTGACTTGTCTGCAGCATTCGCCACTGTCAACCACTGTATACTTCTCAACCTCCTACATCACACCATCGGACTCACTGACACCGCTCTCAACTGGTTCCACTCCAATCTTACCGACAGGACCGAGTACGTCTCCATTGGAGGTGCAAAATCAGGGACACACACTGTCATCTGTGGGGTCCCTCAAGGGTCAGTTCTTGGCCCCACCCTCTTCCCCCCCCCCCCTCCACACGTCCGTCACTAACCTTGGTGTCATATTTGACCCTCACCTCACCTTTGAGGCTCACATCAAACGCCTCTGCAAAAACTCCTTCCATCACCTCAGAAATATTACCAAACTCCGACCCTCATGCGCCGAGAAGCTCATCCACGCCTTTGTCTCTTCCAGGCTGGATTACTACAATGTACTACTCATTGGAACACCTAGCAAGAGCATCCAATGGCTCCAGTATGTGCAAAACAGTGCTGCTAGGATCCTGATGAGAGCGCGCAAGTATGAACACATCACACCCATCCTCCATTCACTTCACTGGCTTCCTATCTCCACCAGGATTAACAACAAGGTCTCCCTCCTCACTCACCAGTGCGTCCATGGCAAAGCCCCCTCCTAGAACTGCTAACCCCACAAACCTCATCTTGATCCCTCTGCTCCACTAACTCTCTCCATCTCCACCCCCCAGGACTAAACTCCGCACCTTAGGCGACCAGGCGTTCTGTTTTGCCGCCCCTCGTCTGTGGAACAGCCTCCCTGACTACCTGAGGGCACCACAGAATGTTGAATGTTTTAAAAAAGGACTTAAAACTTTCCTTTTTAGCAGTTCCTATGACCTCTAAGTTGCTTTTGACTTTTAAGTGTTTTTTACTAATGTTTTCTCTTTTGCTGTTGCTTTTCCTGTAGCACTTTGAGATTTGTTTAAACAAGTGCAGTGCCCATAGGACATATGTATTTCTATAGAAAAGTGGGAGGTTATGTCGCTTTTTCATGGATGGCCAAATGAGGCTGTGTTTGAAGGTGGGACGTCAGGGACATTTAGGTTTGTTGTGAAATGTGTAGATTAATTACTATTGTGTTTTCATATATGTTGGCTTTTATCAAGGACACTGTAGGGAGTTGAACCCCATTCCACTAATGTGAAAGTACCACTACTGGTGCCTTTTTGCTTTTTTATTTATTGGGAAAAGCAAAAACATTAATGCAACTGCACAATACTTAAAGTGTTTTGAAGGCTAAATCTGGTTAGATTTCTGTTTTGAGGTAAATTAAAGGGTATGTTTGGTGGAATATTGTAATAAGTATGAATTTGTTATCCATCATGGTTATGCTGTTGCATTGGTGTTAAAAACAAACCCTTAGTATGTTTAAACAAACATGTTAAGTTTTGAATAATTTGTTGTAAGACAGAAATTGGGAAGATAGATAAAGAAGGACGGCGGTTGTAGCACAGTGATGATTTTATTAGAATGAGAAATTGTCTGTTCAGTTATGGTGAGGGTTAGTGTTAGTGAGGGTCATGCAGTGAGTTAAGTCCTAAATGGTAAATGATAAATATTCATGCACAAAATGGAGTACTTTAATCATCATGCATGTCACATCATGCAAGAACATACAGGTTGGCGCATGTGTACTTACCCACATAGACACAGACGCACAGGCACACACGCACACACACACAGCTGTACGTTGAGTAGTACCTAATTCAGAATCATTTGTATGGCTGACAGTGTTGTCCAAACAGGTTATTTTCTCATACTTAGTCTGGTAGGTTCCTTTTTTTGGGCTGAAACATGAACTTCCAGAGAACTGTGCTAAATGGTTTGTTGTCAAAATGTAGTTTACTGTGTCAGTAAAAACTTCTGTAAAAACAACATTGCTCAGAAAGTGACACTTTTTCTTTGTTTCTTCATCTAGAGCAAGTATGCAAAGTCTGTCTGATCTGCCAACTCTGCTGGCAGCAACGTAGAATTGTCCATGGCTCAAGAAATCTCTTGTGCAGAAAACACCAACGCATTGTAAAGACTGACCCTGTTACTTATTCACAGTCATGGCAAAGCAGGGTCTCACTGGAAATTGTTTCCGTCGCAAGGTGAATGTAAAGATGTTGTCAGATGGTATGAGGGTGATTCGTGGCATTAAGAGAGTGCCTCCGGCATTGACACCAATTACAGATTTTGCAACTAAGAGGTGTGGCAGTATTTGTTTTATGATGTATCTTGAGACATTGCAATGTCCATTTTGTTAGTCAAAGTTTCGCAGTAGCATGATCACCATTCCCACTTTTAAAGTTATGCGATGAGGAGGCATTCCGGATGGGCAGAGTGTATTTAAAAACTCAGTTGGGTACATATGGTGACCTTCTGAATCTGCAGTGTCAACACTATAGCAAATGTGTTCTTCTCCTGGAAAAATCTTGGTCATGTACTCATTTACTATGTCAACTTCAGAGTTAGTTGGGCATAAAATGATACGTTCACATAGCCACGTTGGACTGGAAATGTTGGCCAGCATGTCTTCATACACCCAATGGACAATGTCTTTCAGCTTGTCACCAGGAATTGTCAGTGTGTCATTGAGTTTAATGGCAAACTCACCCTCTTCTGGCACTACTGGAATTTTAGCCTCGCCAAGGTCTAAGAGAAATTTGGCAAAGTCTTGTTCAGCTTGTTGATGTTCTGCTGCAGCTTGAGAGATCCTCATGTTTTCTGCTAGACGAAGAGTTTCAACATCTTTCCATAGGTATGAACTCTTGCAACACCTTCCTATGATCTCGGTTCAGCTACCGTGTGGTACAACGGTAAGGATTTGCCTCCAAACGCCACGGAAGACTATTGTGATGCCAACAAATGGTTTGGCTGATCCTCGGAGCCACTGAAATGTACGATCTGTTGCTTCTAATGCACAGCGATCCATCATTGTCACTTCATCTACGGCCATGAGGTTTGTCCTCCTAATGACTGTTGCAGTGCTGTCATGCTAACTCACACTGCAAGTGGATTCATCAGTAAGAATGGGAGGACATTTTGTTCTGCTGTGAAAGGTGGTGCCTTTTGGCAGTAGTATAGCTGTGATGCCACTCGCAGCTGTTGCAAGAGCCACTTTGCCTTCTGCACGGACTTTGTTGAGGATGTGGCATCAAGCACTATTATTTTTCCAAGTCCCTTTTCCACGCTCTCCATCACTGTTTTGATAACAGTTTGCTGCTCATAATTAAGTCTGTATTCTGTGCGAGTAATGTTAGCTTGAAGTTCTTCCATGTTGTGCTCAATCTCATGCTGGATGATGCAGGGAGTCTGATTATGGTCGTGAAGTGGATTAGGTTCAGGGAGGCCATAGTGTCCACTCAGTGTAAAGCCATTTCTTTCAACTTGGTCCTTAAGGTCGAGTAGCACTTGATTCATAATGTTTTCATCTGGCTCATTCACCGCTGCCCTGTGCATGAAGTCTTCACTACGAACACGCTTGTGCCTTTCCCAGAAGTGTTCTCTTCTGAGAACAAACATGAGCATGTTGGCAAATACTTCTCGCAGTGCTGGGCCAAAGGTCACATTTGCTGCCAATTCCATAACAGAATCTACTTTGTTGTCATCGTCAACCATCCCATGTGCAATGCAGGCTGCCAAATATGTGTCCAACATCACATCTCCAACTTTGCGGATGTCTCTGAATGAAGTTTGTCCTTGTACACGATACAAAAGGATGCAAAGATAGAACAGTTCTGCAGTGTGTGGGTTGAAGGCAATCATTGGGATGCATCCAACAGTGTCTGCCATGCGGTCATCGCGGGAACTTAGTCTTTTTTTCCGCAATTGAAATGTGTTCTGTGTGTACGTGAAGTGTTAAAATACATCTGGGTATACAATGTGTCGCATGTGTGGATGTAGAGATATGGCTCCAAAAAAGGCAGTCAGTGTAGTGGCAGGTGGCCCTGCGTTCAGTAGGTTCTGGGCAGCACCTTCGTCATTAAACGTGATGACTTGTTCATCCCCCTAGGTGAATTGCCAGCATCCTTACTGGTGGTTGTTTTTCGTATGGGGAAATTGTATATTCGCCAGTACACCTCAGATGCAGTGATGTAACGTCCTAACTCATAGCGTGTCACCTCATGGTGACGAAGTTCCTCTCGGGTCTCATCAGCTATATCTAACCTCACCAGGCACTGATCTGGACCCTTCTCCAAGTATTTGTACAGGTACTTCACACTGGAGACAGCACAGACAATTTCAAGGTTAATGTGTGCATTGTATCGGAGAAGGATGTATAGATTGTATGGCACAACCCATGCATTATTGACAGACACATTAATGCCCCCTCTGATCGTCTTTGAGATGGGAGAGCCAGGTGCATCTTCAGCTCGTCTTCTATACAGTGGTTAAGAGTTGTCTGAGAAGCAAGTGTCTTGCCTCAATTGTTAGGGGTAGTCTTTTGAGCAACCATGCATGGACTGTCACGATTCCATTGTTCACATGGGCCATGAATCATGTGTGATGTGACAATGCGATGTAATTCCGGATTTGTGTCTTTGTCCGGAATCTCTGCAGACACAACGCGATCAATATCGGTGGGAGTCCTGGGTTTGTCGCGTGGCATCATGGTGATGACCATATGTATATGAGGAGGATGCCTCTCTGAGTTTCTTTCACTATCACAAACGCATCCACATGTCCCAGAATGTCACATTTCAGCATGTCTGTGAGGAGAGCCTCCACCTTCATGTGGATTACTCTGGCAATGATGTCTGGTCTTTGGTGGGTCTGTTGACCCTCAAAAATGTATCCTTTTCAGTGTTTCCCCTAAAATTATTTTCAGGCCAGGTGGTACCCACCGAAAAAACCCTAAAACAGACGAGACACGAACTACAGCAATAACAAACATTTACATAAAAAATCATTGTAGGCCTATATTGCTGAATGATATCACTTAAATGAAATCATTAGGCTTAATCTAACCTTTAATCAAAGTTGCATGGGCCTGAAAGGCTGCAGTGTGGTGGTCTGAACCCATGTGAGCATCAAGCACATCTTTTCTGTACATTGCAGAAGAGATCTCAATGAAAACCCTCTGGGATGGTCCTCTTTTAACGGGCTGCTTATGCTGACGGCATAAGCGACAAAACATCCCTACACATAATTGAGATTCTATCAGTTATACATTTTTATTTTAACAAACACATACGTTTTTTATTCATTTTATTATAACAGAGTTACATACTTTTGACAATGCCTGGGAAAACTAGCCTATTGTCTGTGTTATTTTCATCATTATTGCTTACCAAAAAAAAAAAAAAAAGAGAGAGAAGCTCCTCAATCAGAACAAAAATATAAGCTAAACAACAAATTGTAAACTCACCATGGGGAGTGTGGTACAACCAAGGGCTGTAGTTATGGTTATTAAGCCATTCGGGATCCCAGCCAGATGTTCTGTGTTTAGCTGTATTTTTTTTTTGCTGGGTCAAAGTTACCAGTCGGTCCGGGCCTGCAGTCACCCTTCGGACGGGGGTCGGCAGTCGGACCGGCGTCACCCGTCGGACAAGGGTCGGCAGTCGGTCCTGGCCTGTGGTCACCCGCCGGACAGGGGTCGGCAGTCGGACCGGTGTTAGGGGCAGTAACGGTCCTCGAGCAGCCCCCCTCTCCACTGCAATCTGCCCCCCTTTCTTCCATCTCACCTGCACCTGTCATTTTTTCTGGAGTTGCCTCTGATACTCTCCCTTCATCTATTTTCCTTGGCTCCGGAGGCTGGCAGAAGAATTTCTTTATATTAAGTTGTCTGTCACCCGCGATATTTTTTCTTTTCTTCGGCGGCACCATAGTTGGTTAGCTAACAAACCTTAAACATCCCAGAATATATGCCCGCGCTCTCAGCAGCGGTACTCGCATCGTTACTAGGCAACGAAGCAGGTTGACTCGCGTTGCACTGCACAGAGGCGCTCCTAATGTAAATGATTATTGATTTATGAATGAATTGATAGGTGGCTTATTTTTGGCGTATTAATGTTTTTTTTGGCCTGGCCTGTACAATGGTAGGGGAAACACTGCTTTTATTCCAGGCCAGTTAGGGTTGCAAATGAAGGTGAGGAAGAAGTCTGGTTTGCCTTTGCCTTTGACTCTGACCAAGGCCATGGTGTCTTGGAATTCTTTGGCGCACCATCTTGGTGATCCATACATTGTGGGTGGCAGGATGGTTAGGCGTCCTGGGATTATCTCAGTGTCACTTCTCAGGGCATAAACTTTTCTGCCTTGAATGATTTCTGATTGTGGCGAATCCAGTTGAGACATTGTGACACAATTTTTGCCATCATGTCACATACATACTGTTTTGTTAGTCTTCCACCACGGAGGAGTAAATTGAAGTGATGAGCAGTGTTACGCACGCAAGCATGTTGGGGTGACACCTCTCAGTTCAGTATGGTATCCTTGGGACCCCTGTGGTAGAAGAAGCACATATGATGGTGGGTCATATGCTGGATGAATGGCATTGATTGTTTGAAGTTGTCCTCCTCTGAGGTGAAGAGTATCAGCCAGTTTCCCAAATTGCTCAGTAGGAGTTGCTCCTGGAGCAATGACAGCAACATCGCTGTCCAGTAATGGAAGATTCACAGTGCCGTGATGAAGGTCACAACGTCGAGTGTGAGCTGTTAGGACAATTCTCAGCTCATAGGCAGTGTCATTTTGGGTCACATAATCAATTGCTGACCTAAATTGCTGCACATATGGGTTGCACTTGTGAATGGCCTCTTGTGCTCTCAGCAAGACATCTTTATTCAGACTACTGTTTGAGGCATGAGTGCGGCGGAATTCCACTTCATGGGCAGGATCATGGAAGTAGATCTAAGCAAAGAGGGGCATTTGACCCTGTTCAGGAAGGGGACTGGCAATGTAATGATAAACTTTCCCTTGTTTTCGTACGCCTGGGTTGAAGCCAGGAATAGCAACTTCTCTAATGCCAATGCTTGCCATCGCCAATGAATTGTTGTATTGTTTTGCTTCTTTAACAAAGTTTTGATTAATGAAGAGGTCCTTGATAGCATTTGGAGGCTGTGGTGGGATTGAGCCGAGCTTGGGATTTGTGGGATTGTATGTGAGGTCTACTTTTCCAGACATGCAACAGAATCTGTTCCTCTCCTCTTTCCATACATAGGCATTGCAGTGTGAACATGTAGGACACTCAAACAGTGAGGTCTTACTAAGTCTGTGTGTGTAATCACCATACAGCTTCTCTTGGAAGAAGTTTGGATCATCACACCGAGCAAGGTTATGATTGTTTTTACGTGCCTGTTCCACACGTGCACGATGAGTTTCCTGATGGCACAGGGCATCTCTTGCCCGTCGTTCCTCTTGCTGTTGAGGTGTCTCCTCCCCTCTGTGGCGGTTGTGTTGTTCACGGTCATGCATCTGGCGTGCTGCTTGCACTTCAGGTGTTTCAGCATCTCGAAGCCTTGCACGACAGGCGACGTCGGTACCCAGTCGACAACTTGCTGGTTTTCAGTTTCAGCTGCGCGGAGCCTTGAGTGGAGTGCAGCGTCGCTGGCCAATCGAGTGGTCCGTTGGTTGTCGGTTTGAGCCGCGCAGAGCCTTGACTGGAGTGCAGCGTTGCTGGCCAGTCAAATGGTCAGTTGGTTGTCGGTTTCAGCCGCACGGAGCCTTGACTGGAGTGCAGCATTGGTGGCCAGGCGGGCATCTCATGCTTCAGCTGACTTAGCATCACGTGCATGGCGCATTGCCTAACGTTTTTGCTCTCTCTTTGTACGATTGGTTTTTGGCATGTTAACATCCACAGGTCGGTAGAATATCAATTGAACTGCAAAAGAAAAAAATACAGGATTCGGTTTAATATTGGCATGTCAAATGAAAATAATTTTTTGTTGAGAGTTGATGAATTTGTCTGCTGTCATTGATGTCTAACTTTACCACTATTATCATCAGTGACTATCTAAACTGGTAATTATAGGAGTTGGCTGTAGACTAAGGCAATATTCCTTAGTGTATTTTTTAAGATAGCCAAAACACAGACTAACTCCTTGTCTTTACCTGGTTTTTAACATATTCAAGGTAAGTTACGGCTAGGTAAGGATTTTTTTTTACATAACAAAATGTAAAGTGAGCACATTAAATAATGGAAATTGAACACATAACCTACTTGATGTGTACGTGTGGGCTTCAGGAAGCAGACAATCTGATTGGCTATTCCTCTAGGCGTGATTGACATGTTCAAGTCTACTCAGTTTGCCAAGGAAATGGCTTATTTAGAACAGGGAATAAACCCCTTGGTTTCACAAAGGCAGGACAGGAAATTGTAACATTTGCTAAGCTGTGCCCATACCTGCTTTTCAGTGTAAAAATTTGTACTTTCTGTCTTTCTCTCACACACACACACACACACACACACGAACACACACACAGAGAGGTTTCCCAGCCCAAAACATGCCCCGAAACTGTCAGAATGCACAAAAAGACCCCTCTCAAAAGTGGATATGGTTTAATGCGTTGAACCATTGAAACTCACACCAACAGTGAACCCATACTACACTTAAACACTCTTGTTGTCCACTTTGTTGAGTAGGCTATTGTTGTATGGCCTACAACGCCTATACTTTTTAGAATTATCCAGTGCAAGTACCATTGACAGTGAATGAGGTGTTAACAGTCATAACAGCTCAGAAGGGCTTAGTGAATTCGAAATGTGAAGGCAACAGGAGGCCTTGACAGTTTTAATCATGTCTATCATTCATGTCATCCTCATGGTCAGCGCAGATAAATTCTGAACAAACAAACTGAACTACATCTCAAATGGGATAAAATCTGTCTGAGAGAGAGAGAGAGAGAGAGAGAGAGAGAGAGAGAGAGTCTGAAAAAGCAGAGAGTGGGGACAGGGACAGTATTGGGGTGTGTGTGAATATGAGAGAGGGGAGGGCAGGGAAAAGGAGAGTGGGGCAGGAGCGTGTAGGGGTCCAGGTGAGGCTGTGAGGTTTTCCAGGCCAAAGCATTCCCCAATACTAACAGTATGAACAAAAGCCTTTCTCAAAATTCAATATGGTTCAATGTGTTAACATTTTATATCGTTATGAAACGCACACCAACATACTTAAACACTCCGGTTGTCATGATTCAAACATTGGCAACGCAATAACCATTCAAAGTTTTTGGGGTTGTAAAAGCTATAAAAGCTAAGCAAGGTTTGGTGAACTCGAACAAAGACAGTAACAAAGGACCATAATAGTTCTGAAAAACGGTAATTGTAAGCACCTAAATAAAACCTGCCAGTAAGAAGGTAAAAACTTGATAAACAGGGCCATGATTTAGATTTAGCAAACGCGCCTTAGTTAGCTGCTAGCAACCCTGCTGGATGAACAACGTTAGCCAAGCACCAGACATGCTAGCAAGAAGACAAACCAAGCAAAACAGAGGCCTAGCTTTCGAACTGAGAAAGTAACAAAGGCCCCCAATTGTTCAGGGAAAACGAACGGTAATTGTAAGCAAAAAGGGCCTATAGAAGCCAACATGCCAGTGAGAAGGTAGAAACGTAAGAAACAGAGCAATGTTTTAGCCTTAGCAAACACGCCTTAGCTAGCTAGCTGATTAATAATGTAAACAAATTGTAAACACACCAGCATGAAGTTAAAGGGATATTCTGGTGTAAGTTTAATCCATGGTCTAAATCACCGTGAAACTGTGTTAGACTCCCTCTCGAGAGATCAAGTTAGCAGACCGCTAATTTACGGAGTTTTATCAACCTCAGAAACGACCGCACGAAAACAATACACTGCAGTAAATGGATCCAAATATAAACTGCCACCAAAAAGCCACAAATAATGCTCAGAACAGCATCAAACTTAAGCAACAGTACAAATAGGGTCCCAGCACATAGTCTGGGGCATCTAACCTCCGCTAGCTTAGCTGGATTTCTATTGGGAAGCTAAAAACAGAGTTCAACTCTCCTCCATCAGCTTCCGGGTTGGGGAAGTCCCGACGCGACGATTACTGAGTACGGTTAGAAATGCTCAATTCCGTTCTTTTCCCTGTCCGCTCTCGATAATAACTGTTATATACTGGCAGGTAAGACACATATGAACTTTGATTGCTTTTCCATGGAGTCATAATTATACATTTTCATCCATGAGCCGCAGAACTCTACTGCACTTGGTAATCGACTCGTCAGGACTTCCCGTCAACAGGAAGCTGCTGCAGAAGAGTGGTAAATTTTGTCAGCTTCTCAGTAGAAATCCAGCTAAGCTAGTGGAGTTTTAATGCCCCGGACTATGTGCTGAGACCCTATTTGTACTGTTGCTGAAGTTTGGTGCTGTTCTGAGCATTATTTGTGGCGTTTTGGTGGCGGTTTATATTTTGATCCATTTACTGCAGTGTATTGTTGTCCTGCGGTCATTTCTGAGGATGCTAAAACTCCGTAAATTAGCAATCTGCTAACTTGATCTCTCGAGAGGGAGTCTAACACAGTTTCACAGTGATTTAGACCATGGATTAAACTTACACCGGAATATCCCTTTAAACCTGGAGAAACACTTGGAGACATAAAAATGTAACTTACAGATGAGTGAAGACAGTATCCAGACATCCAGAATGTGTAGGGCTAAGGGAGTGAAGATTTTATGGCCTAATGTTATATCAAGAGTGTGTCAGCAGGTAGCTACACATGAACATTCACAGATTCCGATTCCTGTTGTTGTCCTCGCGTATCCAGATCTCCTCAGACCAGAACAGACTCAGTCCGGACTCGTTTAGTCTCATGAATCCACAACAGTCAGTTTAGATGCACAGAACGGGACTGAACTGCCGGCTTAATCACACGCCAGCTTGTGCCACTGCAGGTATAAATCCACTTGTTTCTTATCGGAACTGAAACTCACGGAGGCTGCGTCTTGCTGCTACATCATCTTAAATTGGTCTTGTGACGCCCCGGCGCATCCGTCGACTCAGGAGGTGGGGTGCGTGGGCTCTGCAGTGATTGGCTCTGGTGAGCATGTGACTATGGTGGCTATGGTTGACAATGCTAGCGGAATTCGTAAAGCATTTTTAAAATAATGTATTAACGGTATCATTGTAGTCCAAACAAATCCAACATTGCACACCCTTAAACCACGCAGCAGCCGTGTTGAAAATCTCAGGTCAGTCTGATTCTGATCTGCAGAGATATTTGAGGCACACAAACACACACACACACACACACACACACACACACACAGAGATTGCTCGCTTTTATAGAGAGATGTAAAGTGCATTACAAATTAAGTATATTATTATTAAGGTTGTGTTTGATCAAGCGATAATACTGATTTCTAAGTCATGTTGAATAACTTACTTAAAGCTGTAGTCTGTAACAAATTTTTGTTATTTTTGCTAAAATTGTCATTATGATCTGACAGTAGAATAACATACAGGTCAGCTGTGTAAAAATACTCTGTATGTGCTACCACCTAATGGCCATAATTTGATTTGCAAGAATCCATCGTTTCCAGATCAATACCCCTAACCCTAACCCAATCAAAGCCAAGGGGAGTGTCTGAGAAGTGTCAACCATGTGCATGCATACGCCGCAGGCAGCTCCCCCAACACACAGTGTGTACTCGGCAGTGCCCCTCCCCCGCTCAGGCGCAGTGCCTGCTCTTACCTGGTCAAATAGGTTCAAGCTCAAACTCAAACTGTAAACAATGGGGCTGCTGTTTAGCTCAGTTGGTAGGCGAGCGTCCCATGTACAGAAGCTTTGTTCTTGCTGCAGCGGCCCTGGGTTTGAGTCCCGGCCTGGGGCCCTTTGCTGCCTGTCACTCCCCCTAACTGTTTGACAATGTAAATAACAGACCAAAACTCATAATAAGTCATCATACTTGAAAGCTTTATTTTTTAAGTATAGTGGACAGGTCTTTTTTGTGCCAAACTTGACTGCGGAGCCCATCGCAAAAAATAAATAAAGTCATGGTGGGATATCTGCTAAAAAGAGAGGAAATCAGGTCAATATCAATAGTGAATCAATGCGTCAGAATAATAAAACAACTATTTTTTCTTTGACGTTTGGTTTGAGACTTAATGATCATTGACTGACTTGATGGTTGGAAGGCATCAAACAATAGGTTGTTTGATTTTGGCAAAAAGATACTATATTTGCCTGGACTGCTGCTTAATCAAATATTTGAAACGCTGTGTACAGCATTACATTTACATTTAGGGCATTAAGCAGACCTTTTTGTCCTAAGCGACATACAATAAGTACATTTGTCACAAGAAAGAAACCACACTATTTCACCACTGATAAAGTAAGAAAGAAAAAATGGAAACAATTTTCAAACCCTTATCTGAGAATAGTAGATGCTATTCATCAAGGATACATTAATTACATAAGTGCTATGATTTATGTGAAAAGGGTAAGAACATACAAGTGAATGTACGTTTTTGTTTGTTTTGTTTTTGTTTTGTTTGGGGATTTTTTTGGGGGGGGTCATGCTATGCATGGTCGAGTTGAAGTCTGAACAAGTGAGTCGTGAGTCTTTTGCTGAAGATGGCGAGTGACTCTGCTGACTTGACATTGGTCGGGAGCTCATTCCACCACTGAGGCGCCAGAACAGAGAAGAGTTGTGACTTTGCTGTGCGACCTTTGTTTGCACTCAGAGATGGCAGTACCAGCTGACCAGCTGATGCAGTAAAACAAAGTGCTCATGCTGGGGCGTCTGGTCTGACCAGTGTTTGGAGGTAGATGAGTGCAGTTACATTGATGGCCTCAAGGTCACCATCGTCTTGAATCAGATACAGGCCACAACAGGAAGGTCATGGAAGAGGGGGGTCACATGGGAGAATCTAGGAAGAGGTGGCCTGCAGCATTCTGAATATGCTGCAACGGTTTAGTCGCAGAGGCTGGGACTACAGCCAAAGTGCGTTGCACTAGTCCAGGCGGGAGATGACCACCGCTAGGACCAGGAGTTGTGTTGTGTCCCTTGTGAGGAAAGACCGGATCCTGCAGATGTTGTAGAGGGCAAATCTCAGAGGAGAGAGGGCTGAAGCAGGTAAGGCCATCACAGGTGAGGGTTGGGAGAGGTCCTTTCTGGATGGGCATAGGAGTAAATGAGGGGCTGATGTTTTTTACGTTCTTGGTAAAGTAAGTTGCAAAGTAATCAGCAGTTAGGGAGGAAGGAGGGGGAGGGGTAGGAGGGGTAAGGAGGGAAGAGAACAAGGAGAATAGTTTCCTGGGGTTGGAGGCAGAGGAGTTGATTTTTGACAGGTAGACGGCAGATTTCGCTGCTGATACAGTTGAGGTAAGTCAGAGAGGAGGTGGTGGTAGTGAGCAAGGTCATCAAGATGACGCAAGTTTTTTCATTTTTCTCTTCTGTTCGTAGCACTGATCTATTGGTTCACAAAGATTCAGACAGGAAGTGAGGGGACAGAAGGCATCTAAAGAAGAGGAGAGGGAAGATAACAGAGTGGCAGAGGCTTCCTCTGTGGAAATTAGAGAGAATTGATATGTGGATGGTATTGAGGAAAGAACAGTTGAGGAGAGAGTGGAGGGAGATACGGACTTCAGGTTGTGGCAGGTGAGAGTGTGTGGTCAAATGTGGAGAAGAAGTCAATGAATTCAGATGAGTGCAGCTTCTCTGGGTGGATGTTGAAGTCACCCAGGACAACGAGTGGTGCCATCATCAGGGAAGCAGCTTAGGAGGGCATTCAAAGAAGACAGAGGACAGGGAGGACGATGGATCACCACAATGTTGAGCTTATAAAAGGAAGAGTGACATAGACGGTGTGGAATATAAATGCAGATCTGGGTAAGTGGTCCAGGCGAAGAACCTTGTAGGACCACATGGCTGAGATGAGGAATCCAGTTCCTCCTCCTCGACCTTTTTGTCTCGAGGAATGTGTGAATGAGTAGGCAGTTGAGAGGGAAGGTGGAGTGGCCGTGTTTTCTGGGGTTATCCAGGTCTCCATAAGGGCAAAGAACTGGAGAGTCTACAGGGAGACATAGTCTGAGATGGTGTCCGCCTTCTTGACTGCAGACTAGCAGTTTCATGGCCCCCCTAGTACTTCAAGATCAGTGCCGTCAGAGAATGTTGGGTAACAGAGATTGGCTGGGTTACAGCCTAGAGCAATGGATCTCTGGGGAAATCTTCTCCAATTTTGATGTCCTGACTGGGATTGAGTAGAACTCATGGCTGAAATGGGTGGTGGAAAGTGAGTTACTTGGACTCCCTCGATGGACTCCTGCAGAGAGACTCCCTAAGTCTTCTTTTGGCTGTCCTGACGCTGCAGCTGCCGCTGTAGTGTATAACCATTCAGCTTCAACCGTTTCCCAAACCTGGCTAATGTAGGCTCCAAGTATCTACCAGAACCCATGCAGTGTACATTTAACAGCTTATAGGGTCTTCATGATGTTCTTAGCCTAGCCAATCATTTTGGGTTGAGTTAATTTTTGAGGTTAAGCCTGTACCGCTGAATACATGCTCTAAACCCACCTTGCACTTACAAATTCTGACAAACAATATAAGCCAAAGGCGGTCCTTACTACATGGCAGTGTAATCTAGCTGTAGATGTTCAGGAAAGAGAAGCTCCAGAATACAATCACAGGATTTTCTTTTATCCCAGAACATGTCTGAACATGCAGAAAATGAAAGGTTTAGAAGTTCATAGTGACATGTTGACATTGCTTCCTCTAATGTGTGAAGAGAACAGTTGTTCTAGTCTGTTTTTGAGTACAGGACTGCGTGTGATGATCCAGCAGGACTTAAGTTTCCTCTCGTGGAGGGAAAATACTGGCATACTCAGCTACACTGTGATTACATCATGAAAAGTGTGCAAAGCCACATGCAAGTTTTTTAGCAGACCAGCCAGTTGTGGATGTGTGTTTTCTGCTTTGAGAGAATTTCACTGTTCTGAGAAGAAAAAGAACTTTTCCCAGGAAACCTCCTTAACTGAGAAGCTATTTCTAGTGGAGATTCTCTCTTAGCACTTAATATTTTCTTATAGCGTAGAGGCAAAGGTCATCCATGCATGTTTGAAGCCGAAACAAAATACCACAAATGTTCTCTGTTTGAGAATTGCTGCTTGTAAAGCTCCTCTAATAAACATTGAAACTCAATGGCAGAGGTCAACAGAGGGTGCAAGTGCAGTGCCCCAACTGCCACAAAGCTCTGGTAATTGTGCTTTGATATAACACAAAAACAATGTACGTTAAAGGGGTGTAGAGAGCATCCTAAAACCAATTAAACTTGGTTACATGTGCTCGTCATTCGCTGAGTGCCAGTCAGACCTCACACATGAAAGGAAACCATCTCTGTTTGTATTTCTCACATTGATAATAATTTTATCACTGTGTGATAAACAGTGTGTGAAAAAAAGTGAAACTCTTGCCAGAAGGCAACCAAGGCTTTATTTGTGATTGAATATGGGTCAAACCTTTGTGTAAAAGCATAATTACGAAGAAAGAGGCACTTTTCAGATTTACCGTAGTTTCATTTTCAGGCAAGCTAATTTTAAATGGAGTGCGAGGGCACTTGCATGCTAGCATCAATATCGCTA